>NC_092866.1:66605532-66630203 GCF_032062135.1 Pyxicephalus adspersus | reverse complement strand
TGGTGTGATGGTCTGGTGTGATGGTGATGGTCTGGTGTGATGGTCTGGTGTGATGGTGAAGGTCTGGTGTGATGGTCTGGTGTGATGGTGATGGTGTGATGGTCTGGTAGATGTGCATATTAGGTAATATCCGGATGACAGGTGGGATTACAGAAAGGGAGGAGGAGAATTTTACTGTCAATCCCGGAGATCAGAGCAGTGGAGTTTTCTGTTTGCCATCTGTGACTCGGAATGCCTCAGCTGCATTATCCAAGGGAAGGAGTCTCTGTCCCGGACTTGTGCAGAAGTCATATTGGTGGAAGATTAGAAAAAAGAAAACCATAGGATTTTTCAAGAGCCCACTAAACTGTTTTTGGAAAAAGGATTGGCTGTCCTGAATAAATTGCAGAATTTATGCTTCTCATAAGAGAATAACAATACAACTGGATTACTACGAATATATAGACAAGCAGAAAGTACAGGGGTCCTGGTGAAGTTCAGATCAGGGATTGTGGAATGTTTAAGGTCCCTTTATGCAGATTTATTAGGGGATTTCCTAACAGAGACAAGATCAATTTTTTTTTAATTTAACTTCAGGATTGAAGTATCTTTCTTGGACTGATATGACAGAACCTATTGCAGCAGAAAAGTCTGTGCCATTGATAAATTGGCTTGTAGGAAATCACCTGGGCAGCCCAATTCTTTAACCTGTCAGGCTGGGAGTTTGTTCCCTTCCTCCACAAAGACATCTACTGTAGTGCTGGTGCTGAAGTATCCTTCAGTGATTGGCTTTATCTCCTAATTATCTCCTCTCAATCTTGGTCAGGTAGAACTGGGCATTGCTGGAGCATTGCCCCTGAGCGTTGTGGCTTATGGCCATGATGTGTCTCCAGGGGGTTGTTGGAGCAGTATGTGGAGGCATCTAGTTCTAGGGTCACTCATGGGAAAGAATCTTCTGAATGAAGAATGTTAGTGAGAGTTTCAAATTCCCAAGTCCCAGATACCTTGCTGGGGCCCTAGCAGGAAATGAAAGTTCAAATTTAGACCTGGCTAAATTAGGAATGCAAACTAATTCATACCAAGGCAAAGGATTAGGACTTTGTATGTGTTTCCTTCACACCAGTCTGAAGAGCTGTTTTCCCCAATTCTCTCCCTATCACGGAGGGAGGTGGCCTCAGATTGTGAATCCTTGTTCAGGTCTTTTTATAGGGGTTCAACACAGCAAGCTTCTGTTTATTGTCCAATGCCTGAAATTGCTCCTCATTAAGCTTCTGGAGGATTTTGTCTTCTGTCTTTCATGTGTTAATGGCCTTGATTGCCCAGTCCAGTTCTAATGGAGGGTCTGCATTCTGAACAGAATCCCCGTAAAGTTTGGCGATCTGACCTGGCTCACTTTCCATGGTAGACTTCATGTGAGGGGGAGTATTGTTTTAATTATTGTGTATTAAGGACGGAGTGTGTGGGATCTGTAGGTCGCTTTTTACTACAGAGAGATCTACAAAAGGGTGGGTAGGGCCCTAAGTGCCCTTTTTCTTCAACACATGAGATATGTGGAATGGGCATTAATGACTCATCAGGATTATAATTTGATACACTTTTTGGAGTTTAGCAATGCAATACTTGATGGATAGATTGATAGATGGAATGCACATGGTCAGGTTTCCATTCCTAAAAAGTCCTCCCTGGCAAAGCTGTGATAGTTGACATTCTACACGAGTTGGGGGAAATTCAGGGTCTTTAGAAGGATCAGAGAGGTTGCCTTGATGATGATGTGAGGGAACTTTTATAATATAATATACTTATATAATACCAGTTTGTGGGTTATTGTTTTTTTTTCACCATCCTTTGCTCATTCTTGGCTAGTGAAACAAGTAGCTGGTTAAAAGTGGAGTTAGAAAACAGAAGGAGTTGAATCCTTATAGTAACTACACAACTACCACTACTGTAAGTAAACTTTTATAACTCCTTGTAAACAAACATTGTAACTGGGGAAATGAGTGGTAGCAAGGTGGAAGGTTTGGTTCAGTGCACAGTCTTATACATGTATGCACAAATGGAGTAACACCTCCCAGGTGAATACCAGACAATATTGTCCTCAAAGAACACAGAACAGAAATGGGAATGTTTCAAGTCTGTTCTACAAAAGCAAACTGAAAATATATTCCAATGGGTAATACGTTTACCCTACTTAGCAGTCTAATTCTACCCAAATTTCCATGCAAAAAGCAGTACATTTTTTGCATGGAAATGTATTTTTTATTGTAGGCTATAATTCTTAGGCATAACTCACATTTAATAATAAACTATAAATAACAAAACAAAAAAATCTGTTAAAAAAAAATAAAAATAAACATTTAAACATGTAATGTAAGTGTACAGTAGCATGTATAATATAAATATAATGTAATTATATATATATATTATATAAATATTTCTTCCTTCCGCCCGCACCGACATCACGGGGAAACCCCAGAGATTGACTCTGCATACGCCGTCTGGGGATCGAAGAGGAAGGACGTGTCCCCAGGACCTGCGGGGACCAGCAGGATGGCGGGGGATGACAACTTTCTCTTTTTATGAGGAAGTAAGTAAACAGGTAGACAGTGGAGTGAGTTTCAGCAACTACTATAGATTGCTTTAAGAAAAAGCTGGATGATTTCTAGAAGCACAGAATATAACTGGGGATTAAGGATTTAAAGTAAAAACAACAGTGACTGCTGATCCAGGGAACATCCGATTGCCTCATGGAATCAGGAAGGAATTTTTTCCCTGTATAAGCAAATTGTACCCGGGGTTTTTTTTGCCTTCCTCTGGACCAACTATGTCTTATAGGAATTTATATCTGGGATATGTTTATTTCCCTAGTGGGTGAACTTGATGGACTTTTTTCAACCTAACCTATGTAACTATGTGCTTTAGATTTTATTTTTGCATATTTGGCATATTCTTGACAAGTGGTAAGGTGTGTAGGGAACACTGAGCAAGTCACATCATGCCCTAATGTCCTCTTACAATCTATTATACATTTATATAGCTCTGACATATACTGCTCCTAACTAACACATCTTGTGACATAACCCATTTTCCTGTATACTCTCCCACTGGAAGAGAAGAATCGGACTTTTCCCTCCCCATGTCTTTTCTGTTTTTCTTTTCGTCTATTTTGAACAGTATTGTCTTGATTAGTTTCCACTTACTTTCCTGCTAAGGCGATCAATGATGATCTGGTTGGACAGGTAAGTTAGTTCCAACATGGATAAACACAGAGTAACATTATTGGCACTGCCCTGTACAAAACACAAAAAACATCATTAGTCAAACAATATAATAATAAAGGAATCCAGTGTGACTCTCCATATGAAATGACATACGACATAGAAATAAGAGCTCAGATCACCAATGCCGGCATCACACACAGGGAGTGAAAACTGAGCTAAATGTTCATTCTTTGAATACCGAATACTGAGAGAAAACACAGGATGGAGATAATACAAAATGTGAGAACATTACCAGAGAGGGATCCCCACACCTAGACACTTGGACAGTAATGGATTCTTCTTCAGTCAGGAGTGCAATGTAGGAGGCTTCTTTATACAAAGCCAGATAACGGCCATCAAACGTGACAAAACTCAGATCTGAGAAGACGGAGCAACGGCCTGGGGGAGAGAATGGTAAAAATATAAAGAGGAAGCCCCCTGCCTCATGTAATATAGGAGGAAGCCCCCTGACTCATGTAATATAGGAGGAAGCCCCTGCCTCGTGTAATATAGGAGGAAGCCCCCTGCCTCATGTAATATAGGTGGAAGCACCCCGCCCCATATATTACACCCCCAATAGGGCACACATACTTACACGCGCACTCCCACTTTGGACAGCAGCGGTCTCCATTTATCTGGACTGCAAATCCCAGAAGACCACAGCTGGGCTGAGTGACATTATAAGGACAATGCTGGGACTTATTGACTTGAATTAGCTGGCCATCCACGCAGATATGTTTGATGCAATCGTTCTCTGTGTATGGCTGCGAGAGAGAAGAAAGTTCACTACCAGCAAATTCCAAACATGACAAAACCAATGAACACTTTCACTACCAACAACTCTACATGCAGTAAATTCTCAAATAGAAATGAAAATATCTGAAAACAATAAAGAAATAATATCTACAAATATGAATCTTTTATAACCATATCCATCAACAAATCATGGCTAAAATATATACAATTATTGTCCTGTAACATTGTGTGTCCTATGATGGCAGAGTATTATTCTAAGCAAAAGTCTGTGAAATAGGGAGGAAGAAGAAAAGGCAAAGCAAGGAGACGATGGAAAACAGGAAAGGTGCAAGGGAGGAGAACAGGCAGCAGCAAGGTTGGGGGGGAAGGGTAGGTAGTGAAAGTTGGGAAGGCAGAAAGTCTAGGTGGAAGAAGAAGTTTACACAGAAATCTTTGGGGTAAGAAGGGATAAGAAGGCAGCAGGCTGGTGATAGGAGTGGGGCTAGAAAGGCAGCAGGCTGGTGATAGGAGTGGGGCTGGAAAGGCAGTAGGCTCGGGGAAAGGAGTGGGGCTGGAAAGGCAGCAGGCTCGGGGGAAGGAGTGGGGCTGGAAAGGCAGCAGGCTCGGGGGAAGGAGTGGGGCTGGAAAGGCAGCAAGGGTCTGGAAGCTTGGTAAATAGAAGGTGGCTGGGAAGGGAAGTGGTATGGTAGAAGAGGACAAAAAGGCAGGGAGCCAGGGGAAAAAGAGAGGAGCAAAGAGTCTGAGGAGAGAATGGAACTGGAAGATGGAAGGGAAATGGGAAGGCAGGGAACCCAAAGGTGGAAATTTTGCTGGTACAAGGGCTGGAAAGCAGTATGCCAACGGGGTTATAGGAGCATTAAAATAGAAAGGTGGGAAAAGTAATTTTGGCGTGTAAAGGAAGGGAGTCCAGCAAGGAATGAAAGAAATACTCACTGTACAGGCCGGAGGGGTTGCAGATTCCCTAGAAGGCAACATGGCAGACATAGTCATTCCTGCCAGCTCAGTAAGAAAGCTGCTCTCCACCTCTTGGATGGTCGATGAGATGGACATCTCGGTAGGCATTTGACTAGTTGTAGAGAACAGTGGAGATTGAATTCCTGTTTGATTTGTTGTAATGTTTAGATTGTGTGTAACTGGAAGAGGCAGTACAGAAGTAACAGATGTCCTGGTCTGAGATGTGACTGCCTGAGAAGTCTCTGCGATGATGGGATAGCTGGAGGTAACAAGAGTCTTTGGTGCTGTGGTTTTATCCAAAGTCAATAGATGATGAATGATTTCTGGTGTTACACCAGTTTCTAGAGGATGCTTTGAGATTAAATTAGTCTGCGGAGGATGCGGGGAGGTGACCCCGGTCTGAGTGGGATGCGGGGAGGTGACCCCGGTCTGGGGAGGATGCTGGGAGGTGACGCCGCTCTGCGGAGGATGCTGGGAGGTTACCCGGGTCAGAGGAGGATGCTGGGAGGTGACCCCGGTCTGAGGAGGATGCTGGGAGGTGACCCCGGTCGAGGGGGATGCTGGGAGGTGACCCCGGTCAGAGGGGGATGCTGGGAGGTGACGCCGGTCTGAGGGGGATGCTGGGAGGTGACCCCGGTCTGCGGAGGATGCTGGGAGGTGACCCCGGTCTGTGGGAGGTGATGCCGGTCTGAGGGGGATGCTGGGAGGTGACCCCGGTCTGAGGGGGATGCTGGGAGGTGACCCCGGTCTGTGGAGGATGCTGGGAGGTTGGTGAAGGATAGGCCATATCTGGAGGACTCACTGGTTGAAGTGTTCCTGTAACTGTATCTCTTGTTATAGCGACTGATGAAGTCTGCAGTCCTTTAGAAACTAATCCAAGAGACTTTGATTCCTTTATTGTTGGCTGATTCCTGGCTAATGTTTCAGATACAACTGATGGCTGAGAGGCAGAAATTAACTGACTGGTTGTTTTATAGGATTCGGCTGTTGACAGAGCTCTATATCCAGTTATATTCTCTGCTGACACAAATAGGATTGTTGTTTTTTCTGTTGATGATTTCACAGATTCTGTCATGTTAGACAGGACGGAGGCAGTCATTAACTGGGAGGGCGATTCGGTGGGTGAACCATCTGGCATTGACCTAGTGCTTAAAGGTGACAGTGAACTAGGAGAATATGTTGTGTTAATTGCATGTGTTAACAAGACCTTTTCCTTTGTGGTTTCAGGCTCTGCTAATTGTGTTGTAGAATAGGAAACAGCTGGAGATAATGAGGGAGAAATAGCTGAATATGCCTGTTGACTAGCAGACTCTGTCAGTTGGGAGGTATCGGTTACATGATATTTGGAGGTTGGTACAGACACTGAGGTGCTGGCTTCATCAAATGTAGAAAAGGGTGCAGATGAAGGGACATAAAGTGTTGTTACATTTTTAGTGGTCAGGGATGATGATGCCTTACTAAATGTTTTCTGTGTTGGCCCAGTGTTAAAGGGTAACTGGGACAGGCGTTCTGTAGGATAAGTATGTACAGAGGAAGGCGATGTATCACGTATAGAAGTATCAGTGGGTAGCAGCACTTTTTTAGTAGAGGACATCAATTTTAAAGAAGCAGTGAGGCTGCTAATTTCATGGATGGCAGCTTTTGTAGAAATTATACCGGTAGATTTCTCAGTGGGCGGAAGCAGATGACTCGGACTTGTGGACACCTCCTGGGGCACAGTTTCTTTGTGAACCTTTATTGATGCAGAGGAATGTGAAGCCACTTCTGGCCTCAAAGTTGTCTTGTTAGGTTCTAAAACAGATTCTACAAACATCATAGTTTTTTGTGTGTGTTCTTTCTCTGTGACCTGTGGCTTTGTGGACAAATAAATTAGGTCTGCACTAGGTTTGTATAGTGAGACATGTGTGGTGGAGGGACCTGTGGTCCCAAATGATGTTCCCACCACTCCAGTTGATATTGTTGATTCAGCCTTTGTTGTTCTGAATGATTGAGATGCTACCAAGGTTGGTATAGATGTTCCCACTATAAAGGTTTCCGATATTGTAGAAGGTAAAAGTTTTGTAAACATTGGAAGATGTTGACTTTCCTTTGTTGGAGTTGGTACAGTATAGAGAGAAGCTGCAGACAGGGTGATTTTAGCAACACCTACTGAAGTATCTCTGGTAAGGTCTGTAGATACTGGGGAATACTTGCTAGTCTTGGAAGGACTGGTAACAAGCCTGTGTATAGTTTCTTTAGTTGAAGGCTCTGTGGTGACATTGAAAGCTTCTGTGACTGGCCTGTCCGTAACCTTGGTGGTGGCCGACTTGGTAGTAGACGTACTAGTGCTAGAAGGTAAGTCTCCATCTGTTGAAGTTACCAGTTTTGTGCCAAATAGATAGGTTTGTGCTGTGGATTGCCATGATTCAGGTGTTGGAACATCTCCTCTTGTTGGAGTCAGTACATTGGTTGAGGGAACATGTGTTTGTTGTAGCCCTGAACTAGAAACTAATGAATAGGGAGTACTAGTAGAACTGTGTAATGGAGACAATGAGGAAGGTACCAGTGATACTGCCAATGCCGGTTGTGAATAGCTATGCTCAGATCTTGTCATGCTTGGTCCTGTCACAGGATGCAACAAAATGTTAGTGGAAGAATGTAACACTTTTTGTGTCTCACTGCTTGCAGGAAAGGTTCCTGTGCTTGCTATGTGCTCTTTTGGGACTGTTGTCTTTAACTGGGTGGATGCAGTGGCTGTCACGCTCTTGCTGGTATGGATTGTGGTGACCAGTGCAGGAAGTGCCATGCTGGGTACATTTGGCAGAGCTGAAACAGGTGTGTGATCAGTCAGGGTGGGAGTTATGCCAGGAGATGTGGCTGTTGGAATAATTCTGTCTGTTATCTCTCCAGGTGATATCGGTGGAACAGTTTGTGTGGTTGGTACCTGAATAGTTGGTTTGGATGTTACATACATTGTTTTTGTGACTTTGGATGTAGACAGAGCAGTCTCAGGAGACAAAAAAGAACTTAATTCAGTCCTATTTATTGTTGTAACTAAAGCTGCTAATATACCAGGACTGCTGGTCACATCTTTTACTGTACTAATAGTATCCTGCACTGTGGATAAGCCATGATCTGTGGCTACCTGCGATCTTGGGAGCAATGTAGGAGTGTCAGAGGAGACAACATGCACAGAAAAAAATCTGCTGGTAGTATTTCCCTCCGAAGCATCTTTAGAAGGAGTAACCAATGGCGGTGTAGAAAACAAGCCCGGAGATCTTGTTACATTAAAGCCACTTGTTGGTTTTTGTGGTACTGTGGAAGAAATGATGGTGGTCACCCCAAGAGCCGGCTCAATACCTGCATACCGAGATGGAAAACACAAATCTTACATTTCCTGCCCATATTGAAATGACTCTCGCCTACATGTCGCATAGAAAATATCTAAATTAACATTATAGACCTAAAATCACACAGTGTACATACAACAAACCAGCAGTGGAATATTCCATGAATTGGTGGTACTCACAGTCTGGAAAGTAGACACATTTTCTTGTCACCTCATCCAACACCAAATGCGGTGGACACTGTGGAATACAGCCTTCCACCCTGGAGAAGACAAATCATTTATTATATTTCATGAGGTCCAGCACATGGAAAGGAGAGCAGACAAATTCTATCTGACTAGACAAATATAATATTTTATTCATTTTTGATGAGAAGATAAAAATACAATTCCATCCGGGACGAAGAATATATTGACAATATATGGTAGCGCTTACACAGAGGAATCACATTCCCTCTAGGCCCCGAACGAGCCTCTTATTTGCTATTCCCACACAGTGTCACACCTTATTCTGCTCCTCCTGTAGGGGGCGTAGATAATGTGTATGGGGGCACTCTGCTCCTAGACAGTGACTGGCTATAATAAGCTGTTTACTTCTCCTAGAATCTCTAAATACTGTGTAATAATATATGGACCAATCATTGTATGTGAGAAAGCTGAGAGTGCAATGAAAGGAGAGAATGTACATCACCTGCTTACTATACAAGTCAGGACTATATATGAGGCAGTGGCGCCTCCGTCAGGGTAAACTGGGTAATGCTGACCAGTGTAGGACAGGCACAAACCAAAACCTTCCATAAAAATAAATGCTGGGCTGTGAATATTTACTTTTATGGTGTGACTGCAGGTCAGGAACCTCAAGATGTTATTGGCTCATTTGCTGGACCTGATCTCATTTTCCTATTCTGGATACACCAGCAACTTTCCTCTCATGAAGCATTACCAATATGCAACATCTACTACTGTATGCATCTTTTCTTTTTGTTTTATTGGATTTTCTGTTCTTCTTCAGACACTGCTGAAAAAATCAAGTGTAAAAAAAAAGGTGTGTGATGGGGGAGCTGCTTAGGGAAATCACAAG
This sequence comes from Pyxicephalus adspersus, assembly GCF_032062135.1. NCBI lineage: Eukaryota > Metazoa > Chordata > Amphibia > Anura > Pyxicephalidae > Pyxicephalus > Pyxicephalus adspersus. Next base: position 66,620,851 of record NC_092866.1, on the reverse strand, counting down.
ACTCTCTGCAAGTCCAGCAATACACAGCCTTCTGTCCATCTCTAGAGCACAGCGGAGGACACTGGCGACTACAGATTGGCAAAAAAAAGCATCACAGATATCCCGTGTCATCACTTACTTTGGGACATTTGTACAACGTTTCCCAGTTGGGTCGCTGCAGGTCCTGAAACATGCATTTGAGCAGGCATCATAGCGCCACTGGCATGGTGATTGGAGTGGCACTGGCACTTCTGTAAAGATATAGGAGAAAAAGTTGGGTGAAAGCTGGGTGAATTGCACACACATCAGTGCTACATACAGTTTTGTGCCACACAGTCCAATATACAGAAATAAAACTCAGATTTGCTAAGCATAACAAGTACAAAAACAAGGCCAGTCCAATTCTTTATTCATGTGTGCCACCTATTTGTACAAAGAATGGACAGTACTATCTATGGTGGCCTGCAAGGCATCCAGGTCTTCCTGCTATGAACAAAGAGAAATGTCAGAGACAGTAGCTGTCTAAAAAAGCCCTGGCCTGCACAACAGAGTCTCACTTTATCTTCTACATTTTCCATTATGTAACACAAATATGTAGAACAGATCAGTGAGCGAGACGTCATAAGGCATGGCGCTTGGAGCAGAGATCACAACGACTATTAAGGCCGTGTCTTCTTCCGTGTACTATACAGGTCAGTGTGTGAATACCAATCATTACCTGATAACTTGAAGAGGCTAGAGCGTCTGTAAGCTGTAGAATGTCGATATTTGCTCAGGTAGATGGAGGTTGGGGACAATCTCAGGAAATGTCCGGGATTAGCAAAGCTCTCGAAGGCGCTATAGCCGGCAATCCAGGCATTCTGCCGCATTAGAAATGTTGAACGACTCCGGAAGGCTTGGCTCTGCCTCCACTTTGCCACCAGCAAACTCCCATTTTTGGCTGCATACAGGAAGTAGTTTGGCCGATCGGCCAATTCCAGAGAGATGAGATTCTGGTCTGTGAAAGAAGTCACATGGATTCATCAATATCAACCCCAAGAATTGGACCATCAAAAACCTTTACATGTCAGCGGGCAACGGGAAATTCTCTTTGCTTCCCTTTACCTACACCGCAGCGATTGTCACTATGGTGTTACCCAAAATATGCAAATTTCTATCTCACCGTGTGATCCATAGAGGCCAGGGGTCAGCATGAAGTTGGTACCATCTCCTCTCAGTGGTATAACTATGGTGTCTGACAACCTGACCGACAACACCAGACTAGGATGTAAATAGCTGTGCAGCTGGTACGGCCCTTTTCCTAGGACTGAAAGAAATTCATGTCACATAATATAAAGCTATAGATGTTTATATTAATCCATGACTGCAGAGGACCTACCCCAGAGGACCAGAGGAAATTCCCAGAGGCCCTTCCATACTATAAAGTCATTTAGCCTGGTGACACAAATCTACCCCTGTAGTACATCACTTGGTCAATGCTGCCCTCATGTGGATTACTTACACACAGCACTAAAAACTTATAAAGCGCCAACCTATACTGGAGTGCTGCATATTCATTAGAACAGTGGTCGCCAACCTTTCCAACCTCACAGACCACTAAATTCATCCAACTCGGACAGCGCATGCGTGTCACTCAAAGGGGAAGAAATGTCCCCCAGAGTGACATCATGATGCCAGAACCCGCTCCCTTTCCCATCGCAGGCTCAGCCCTGCTTTCTGTCCCCCTAGAATGTTTAGCAAGCAGGTATGAGCCTGCGATGGGAGAGTGGGCGGGTTGTGTTCATAAGGGGGACAGAGCCGCAGACCACCGGTTGGTGACCGCTGCATTGGAGAACAGATTTTATTCATCATAAAAACAGTGTCGGAGCAGCACTCACCTTTGTTGTAGAACTCGCAGTCATAAGCTGAGAAAGAGAAAATATAGATTATCAGTCTCAAAATCTTTAGGAATGCATATCCCCTGTATAATAATTGACCTGTGATTTCACTTCCTATTGTAATCAATGGCCTTCTGCCCAATATCCTGCGCGTAATCTGTGATGTCACTTCCTGTAGTAATTATAGGTTTATGATATCATATCCTGTGTCTACAAAATGGTGATGATTAGTGACCTGACTATTGTAGATAAGAAGTGGCCCAGTAAATGGTATCAGAAACAGAAATTTGGCCCAGGAACCATACTGGAGACAGAAACTGACCATGGCATTGGCAATGGGAATCAGCCCAAAAATGGTAACAGAGAATGTGAAAAAAGTGGGTCGAAAAAGGTATTAAAGACTGGAATAGTTATAATGATATTGGATTTAAAAAGTAGCCATGGAAATATCAAAGATTGAATTGCTGCCTGAAATGTAAAGAAGATGGGAAAATTTGGCTGAAAATGTCAGGGCACTGGGTGGTTTTTGGCCCAGCTATTGCATTGGAGATGGAAAGAGGTCCCATAAATCATTTTATTAATGTCATCCTAAAAACGATATTGAAAAATAAAGATGAAAATGAAGCTTGAGCCTAGAAATGGTATCAGAGATGGAAATAGTACTACAGATAGGAATTGGTCTTGGAATGAAAATCAACCAGAAAATTGTATGAAATCCGAGAGACATTTCCCTGGACATGGAATGGTAAATGGGATTCAGAGCCAGTGCTAGAAATAGAAATTGGCCCCGAAAATTGTATAGGAGATGAAAATTGGAACAACAAATGCTAATTAGGTTAAATCTGCCCAGAATGGAAAGGAAATGGATTTTGAAAATGGTCCCTGGAAATATTTATTTAGCATAGAGTGTACTTACGGCACAGCCGGGGGGATCTCCAGTCCACGCTAATTCCCTGCTGGCAGCATTGGTGGGCATACGCTGATACGCTTGTACAGAAACACTCGCAGTCTCCACCTCGATTACAGCCGCATGTGTCCGACAGACAGTTAGAGTAAAACCATGTCACATCCACCTGGAATGTGAGTGTAAAATAGTGAGCACAGCAGCAGGAATAAATACCAAGTATGAATATGAAGGAAGCTAAACAACTCTGGGTCTGGGCAAAATTAGGGCATTGCCCCCAGTCAAAATTTCCACAAACCAAAACTTGATGCTGCTTGTTCTCTACCAGGCTGTTACACGTATGCCAAGGCCCCCGTTGCGGCGGTTTTTGGGGAAGAGTGACATCTGGGGCACCAAGGGACTTGTGGCAGCTGTCAACCCAGTTCTTCCAGCATGTGAGGGGATTGGGTTGCCTGGTTTCTGATGTTACTATAATAATCAAATCCTATAAACTAGCAAAGAATACTACAAGGGAACTTACTACTGGGTGGCAGGCTTCAAACACGTCACTAAGTAGGATGGCACACTCCTTCTTGGCAAAGGGCTCTCGGAGAGGGTTGAGAGTACAGGGGTTTCGGGTATCCAGGCTGTCTGCACACTGAAACAAATGGACGCAATTATGATAAATTATCATTGAGAGAGACAAATACAGACTGCAGACACTGCTAGAAACATGATCAAGTGTAACCAATTGAAACCTTCCGTCACTGTTTACTGGAATTTGATTGGTTGTTATGGACAACTCAAACAGCAGTTAGGTGACACCGATAGGCACCCAGCACTCGCTATATTCCCCAATGTTTAATGTACCCAATATATAGAAATTGCACCCTCTATCAATTCTTCAAGATTTTGTACTTTATTATTAAAATATCTGCTCCTTGGTGGGTTCTAAAATTAGGTTAATAAAACCTCAGATGAAAAACAACATATGGATCATTACACTGTGTTCACTAAGACCATGCAGAAAGCAGAGTGTGAAAAATTAAATACCTCTTCACCCCATAGGAATGAAGAGGGTAAGTAGCTGCCCATCCGTATGCGTTTATTAACTGATCACCAGCAAATGCGATTACCTCCATAAAACAGAAGTTCTGGCAGTTTGCTGGTCTGCAGCATTCAGGGGTGTGTTACCACAATGCCAAGGAGGAAAGACATCGGCAATCATCTCAGAGAAGTGAATGTAGCTGCCCATCAATCTGGGAAGGGTTAGAAGGCCAAACAATCTGAACTTCATCATTCTACAGGGAGAAAGATTTCTCACCAGTGGGAAACATTCCAGACACTTGTCAATGTGCCCATGAGTGAATGTCCCAGCAAATTCACCCCAAGGTCAGACAATGCTCAGAATAATTGCAGAAACCACCAGGAGCTCCATCTCAGACTGTACACCCTGCAGTTACCATGTTACCTGGTAAAGTTCATAGCAGTACAATTAGAAAAGACTGAACAAGTGTGGTGTATTTGGGAGATTTGCGAGGAGAAATCCTCCTCTCTCTAAAAAGAACATGGCAGCACAGCTTAGGCTGCATCCGAACAAACCACAAGACTTCTGGAACAATGACATTTGGACAGATGGGACCAAAGTGGGGATGTTAGACCAATACACAGCGGCACGTTTGGTGAAAACTAAACACAGCAAATCCACACTAGAACCTCGTACCAACTGTCAGCATGGTGGGGGAGGGGTGAAGATTTAGGCTTGTTTTGCAGCCACAGGACCTGGGCACTTTACTGTCATTAAGTCAACAATGAACTTCTCTATAAACCATTATACTTATATATTCTCTATACAAGTATTCAAGAGTAAGTATATAACAAGTATTCAAGTAAGAGTCAAATGTGAGGCCATCTGTAAGACGGGTGATGCGATGGCCTAATCAAAGTCCAGACCTCAATCCAACAGAAATGCTGTGACAGGACCCTAAGAGAGCTGCGCAAGGAACACCCACAAACCTCAATAAACTGAAGCAATGTTATAAAGAAGATAAAATTCCTCCACAAAGGGAGAGACTCAAATGGTGGGAGAGACTCAAATCATCCAGTTATTGCTACTAAAGGGGCTTCTACAAGCTATTGAATCATGGGGTGTACTTAGTTTTTACACAGGGCTTCCCTATTTTTGCCCCATTTTTACAAATGACTATTGACACTAGGGATGAGCAAGAAGGACGGACGGAGTGTGGACAGCATTGGTAACTGACATCTAGAGCTGGGTGTAGTGCATTGTCACCCAGAAGTGTGTAATACAATTTTTGTGAATGGAGTACTGACAGGCGACAGCAGCATTGGGAGGAGGCGGTGGGCAATAAATTAACCTCTATACACAATCTTCTCCTCTCTAAATCTCTAAATTTCCTGGCTCTCACTGAAACTTGGCTTTCCTCCTCAGACTCTGCTGCTCTCTCCTATGGAGGCCTGGCAACAAAGTCGGGGGTGGTGTGGGTCTCCTTCTCTCACCTAACTGCACATACAGAGACCTTCCTACCCCCCCACCTCATTTTCACCTCTTTTGAAGCCCACTCTGTCTTTTCTACCCCCTACTCCGTATTGTTGCTGTTGTAAATGAAGGGACAAAAGAGAAGGAGGTTGAGGCCATCACCTATATGGACAGTGTAGAAGCTGTAGCTAATGGAGACATTGCTGTGTAGGGGACTGCCTTATTCTAACTGCAACTTTGTAAAATGCAAATAAAGTTGTTGAAGTGTTTCCTGCCCCTGATAGTAGCCTTAGAAACCCCACCAGGATATAGGGAAATGCAGGAAGTACAGGCACAGAGATGGGAACATGTGCTCAGCCAGGGTAGATGTGAAGAGGTTAAGACTGTAGAGGCTCCAACTTTGGATGAATGTGAAGAGGTTAAGACTGTAAAGGCTCCAACTATTGATGAATGTGAAGAGGCTGAGGCTTACCCTCACATGGACAGTGTAGGGGTCGTACTTGTGCTGCCTCCAGCAGTAATATTTCTATGCATTTGTGTTATAGCTATGCTTTATGTTTAAGGTATTGTTCTACTGCCATCTTATCGTCTATGTTTTATGGCAATTTTTTTTTTTTTTTGCTGTTCCCTTTTTATGAGGTCACTTCCTTCTTTTTTCATTGTAGGATTCTTCATGACTGTTGCTAGTAAAATGTGCTGAGGCTAGGAAAGAAATATTCCTTTTCACATGCAATTACCTGTACATCTGTGAAAACTTCATCTGTACATTCAACAATAAAAACTCGTGGATTCAAGGTGTTTGGTGAGTTTAAGCTGAGGAAGATTGTCAGCAGTGGTTGTCTCGGTTCCATTCAGGCCAGGCTTATAGGAAAAAGAGCCTGCTACAGAAGAAGAGCCTGCTGCACCTGAGGCCCCTGAGACCCAGTCCACAATCCTCTCCACATGACGTGGCTGTATGATTGTAGTACGCCCCCTCAATAAATCTACCAGCGTACTGTTTCTCCGCACACATCTCAGACTTGTTTGACACTTTGTGCTGCTCCCTCCAACAGTTTGCTGCTGCTGCTGTTATACAATGATGGACTCCCGGGGAGTATGCCCCCTGCCAGACGGTAAATAGCAAGAGGTATCAAACAATGAAATATTAGTATTTTTTTTGAGAGAAATACAGAAATCTTTCTGGCTCGGTAAGCGAGACAAGCCCGCTCGCTCATCCCTAATTGACACGGTGGAAACTGTTGTGTTATAAATTTGGAACCTCCTAATTAAATGTATGATGTCCTGATATATAAACCTTAGGATTGAAAGACCGAGTATTTTCATTTTCCCGTGACACTGCCTAACAGTATACTGTACATGGTGTATCTAATTATCATTTTACCTCAGTGGTCACCCAGCTATTTCCGAATTCCTGAGGGTTGGTCACCTCAGAGCTCTCTGGAGTTCTCATTTCATTAACTGTTTTCACGTCAAAGTTGCCACAAAGACCAGACAGCAATCCCTGAAAAGTCAGAAAATAACAAAGTATCAGGATGATAAAATCAGGATGTGGAGAGTATGACACAACATCAAAGCAAGGTTAGATAAAACACAATATCAGGTTGAAGATATGACATAAGGGTGAAGCAGAAATATAAAGAATATTGGGGTGAAGAAGAGAAGATAAAATATTAGGATGAGGGAGGAGAATAATTAAAGTAATAGAAGATTTGACTAAATATTGTGGTCAGGGAGGATAAGAATTGCAGTAATGGAGGACATGGGAATATATTGGGATCGGGGATGATATGAGAAAATATTGGGATCGGGCAGGATATGAATTACAGTAATGGAAGACATGAGAATATATTGGGATGGGGGAGGGTACAAATTGAAGTAATGGAGTATATGAGAAAATATTGGGTTTAGGGAGGATATGAATTACAGTAATGGAGGACATGGGAATATATTAGGATTGGGCAGGATATGAATTGGAGTAATGGAGGATATGAGAAAATATTGGGATCAGGGGGGATATGAATTGCAGTAATGGAAGACATGAGAATATATTGGGATCGGGGAGGGTATGAATTACAGTAATGGAGGATATGAGAAAATATTGGGATCAGGGGGGATATGAATTACAGTAATGGAGGACATGGGAATATATTAGGATTGGGCAGGATATGAATTGGAGTAATGGAGGATATGATAAAATATTGGGATCGGGGAGGATATGAATTGCAGTAATGGAGGACATGAGAAAGTATTGGGATAACAAAGACCAACATTACCTGCCATTGAGGTCCCACTTGTACATGAATGGTTGTCCTCTGGTCCCACAGGACAGTGATGTCTTCCAGAGGAAAGTGGACAAAAGTAAAGAATCCAGCCTGCCAAATGTGGAGCTCCTGCTGCTTATCCATAATACTGGAAGCACTCTGATACACAAAGAATAGGGGACATCAGAACGGACCTCTTCCATCTTCTGGCTATACCACTCCAAGCTTGTTATTGTCTCCGTGGCATGAACGGCTACATGTTTTATTTCATTAACTCCTACTACCAACACTGTGATTGTCCTTTTCCTTCTGAACTTTTCCTCACCGCCTATTTCACTCAAAACTATTACTAACAACACTGTGCTGGTCCCTTTCCATCAAATCCTCTTCCCACCACCAACCACTCTGCGCTGGTCTTCTCCCATCCAAACCATCCCCCACCACCAACCACAATGTGACAGCCTCTTTTCTTCAAAATCTTTTACAAACCACTGGTTCTGTTACACCAAAAAAGCATGATGATCCTTTTGAGCACTACTATAACTGGTTTCATATTGATTGTCTTATGTAACTACTACCTTTACCTGACCATGGTTTTCTTATCACATATTGCCTCCTACAGACTGCACCATGAGGTTTCCTTTCTTATCCACAATTCTCAGCTGTTTTACTGTAGTCATGTGTCTTGTTTCTTTGCAAAATGTCCCATAAACATTCATTCAATTTGCCTTTTGTAACCCATTGACTAATAGAAAGAGATCTAAAATGTCTCCTGATATGTATGGAAAAGTGTATGTGATGTTTAGACATGTCTCTATTTTCCAAGATAGATTTCATGTAAAATGATGGATGTGAATCCTCAATCAGTGCCTATTCTTGGAATAAGTTGATTGCAAATCTTCTTTATGGTCAACAATGTTTAGTAAAGATGTAACTGATTGTTAACCGTCACATGTACTGGGCATGAATGATTTTCCTGCCTGATCTTTTTCCATCTGGGTCTAATCTGTCAGGAAATCTGGTAAGGGGAGGACCATATCGATCCATGAGGTTGGGTTACATTCATGACCAGTCATAATTCATGTTACTATATGAGGAAAGTTACCGGATTTCCGCTTTCATCACTAAATAGGATTTGCGATTGTCCCACGCTGATAGTGATGATTTTTCTACAGATGATCCCTGCACTGTAACAATTCACATTTTCCACCATGACTGAGAAGTTTGTTGGGGTCAGGGCCTAAAAGAGACAAGAAAACCCTGATAGGTAAGTCACCAAATTGGCTATGCAATCAGAAGTCTTGGTTTGTACAGGGAGCTCCAGCCATAACAAGTTACTGTGTATAAACCATGGGCTATAGCTAATGGACAGTCATCATATAATGGATCAGACGAGCCAGGGAAGAAAGTCACAAAAACCCTTTTACCTTCACAAGTTGAACTTTACATGTTCCAAGAAAATCGAAAGCCAGACCATCAAATGTTCGAAAATGGCGATCACCATAGAATGTGCACATGGCTGGACAAGGCTGAAAGGAGCACTGGAAGGATCCGTGATGACAAATACTAAAAAAATGGTTTATAAAATTGTCAGCAGAATTATCATATGCCAATATGTGGTCACTGAATATAATATAAACATGTAAAATTTGACACACAGAAATATCAGCATTCCATCAAAGATTACTGAACACATAGCAAGTTATACTTGTAATCACCAGGTATTGGACACATTGGATGAATCCTATAGCCATTCCCAGCCAAAAGGAGCAAAGATCCAATTTATGTCCGAGCTGGAGACCTTCCAATTTGTCTGCACAGATTTGGTACATTTTAGCACTAATCATCGGTCAAAGGACAATGCTCTCCATTATGAGCCACATGAAGAAGATTACTTAAAGTGGTAGTGACATGGTAGTGACATGGTGCCTATACAGAGATATCAAGTTGTCTTGTATGGGACTTACCAGGTATGACAAGGGGAATTCACAACCTCCCCAGGGAAATATTCCTTAGCTTTCCAGGAGCATGGACAGGCATCTGGAGGAAAACACTCATTACCGTGTTTCACCAGCCTATAGGGGAAAAAATAGAGAATTATTAAAAAATCCCAAATCTACACTCCCTTGTGTGTCCCCATTACATAGATCTTGCCCAATTCCTGTGCAGATGAAAAAAAGTCAGCAAGCAGAGGCAGATCTCTCAACTGGTGACTCACAAAGTAATCACAACATTTTAAATCTGCCACAATCTGTTAAAATGTAACAAAAACTCAACAACAATATATTAAAAAAACTTTTATGTGCTGTATAATAATCCTGCCTGTTAGTGCCTCGTCCCTTTGTTCCTGGTTTTATTCACATCTGAGATCCTTTCCTAAGGATACAAGTGTAAAAACATTGCTGTCTCTCCAGGTAAATAGGTAAGTTACCAATACAGGATTCTAATTATGCAATTTCTATTGTTTTAGCTAAGCCTCATTATTGGGAAATATAGATAGGAAGGTCAAGAAAATCTATTGTTTTAACAATTAAAAATTCAACATCTTCATTTCAGTGATTTGTGTATAACTAAATATAACATACATAAAATATAGGACTCAATAAAAGTATCTAGGGTTCATTTACAAAATACCATGAGTACTCATTCTGTCAAATGTTATATGATGTAATTGGCATGGTGAGGATCAGTCTCCTTTCCCGACGCGTTTCACCACCTTTGGCTTCCTCAGGGGTTGTGGAGACTCACACTAATAATACTATAAACCATATATAACAGTGTAAATAGGTATACAACTGAATAACAACTGAACAAAACCAGAAAATACTACAAGGAAATGCATATCAGCTGCGGTGGTAAATAAGTGCTGTATTTATAACAAGCGTTTTGGTTTTATATTTTGTGCATTAGATGTTTTAATGGCTAATTTATTATTAAAAGCTAATGTGGTTTTATACTTCATTGTGATTCAATTAATCATATTAACCTTAAAAGTCCTCCAATTTTGGTTTATTTAAACCGTGTGGTTTTTTGTATTTGCATTTGGGATGTCGGGGACAGCTCAAGTCCTTGAAGGTATAAACACGATATATACTTACTTTACTACATTGGATAAATATCCACAAAAAAGGGGGGTGAAAATAAATAGTGTCATAAAGATCATGTAAAAAGGGATATCAAAAAATGATTCAGTATTTGTTATTGGAAATGAAGAATATAAATTAAAGAAAGAAGAACTCACTTGGTGATGTTGATCTGCAATGCCATTGCCATGGCAAAATTCCCATTTGTGACTGGCTGCAGACACTCTGCTTTTCCCACATATCACCACGATCAAAGTGAGTACTTCTTTCTTTAACTTATATTCTTAATTTCCAATAACAAATACTAAATCATTTTTTTAAATCCCGTTTTACATGATCTTTATGACACGATTTATTTTCATCCCCATTTCTTTTGGATATTTATCCAATGTATTAAAGTAAGTACTCTATTTAGTTGCATATTATACTGGCATTAGAACAATTGTTAAATTAATTTGTCTTCTCAGGATAATACATCCAACTGCCGGAAAATAACTTTGCACTGATAAGTGGGGCAAACGCAAAAGGAAAGTAAGTGGGACTTTTTACCTACCACTACCCTTTAATAATATTAATCTTTACCTAATAATTATGCACTCTGACTTGAACCTTATTCCCATGTTAGACAATCCTTCTCAATTGAGAGGATCAATTTACCCGGTATTGTGTCTTTCCTGTCTTCATCAAACTGATAACTCCATATATACTCACCTGTAACACTTACCTGATGCATTTAGGAACCACGAGTATTAATCCTATGATTTAGGATATAATGTCCTTCAAACATATGTGACAATACATAAACAAAAGCATATATTCAATTCCTTATTATTTGTTACTATATACTATTTACCATGATTTACCACTATTTACCACCAAAGCTGATATGCATTAACATGTAGTAATTTCTGTTTTTGTTCAGTTGTTATTCAGTTGTATAACTATTTACGCTGTTATATATGGTTTATAGTATTATTAATGTGAATCTCCACATCCCCTGAGGAAGCCAAGTCTGATCCTCATCATGCCAATTACATCATAGGTAAGAATAGGTACTCATGCTATTTTGTGAATGAGCCCTAGATACTTTTATTGAGTCTTATATTTTTTGTATGTTTTATTTAGTTTTACACAAATTATTGAAAAAAAGATGTTGAATTTTTAATTGTATAAACAGAAGCCACAAAAGCCTCACTTTTCTTTACCTTCTTAACTACATAGCTGATTATCACCAACAGAATGCCAAATCAACTTCAGCCACTGAAAGCCAAAAGAAAAGCTTCTAAATAAAAAAAAGAGGGTCCTAGGGATTATGTTACATGGAGAGGTCTCTGGATATACATAGAGGAGGGTCCTAGGGATTACATTACATGGAGAGGTCTCTGGATATATAAAAGATGAGGGTCCTAGGGATTATATTACATGGAGAGGTCTCTGGAAATATAAAAGAGGAGGGTCCTAGGGATTATATTATGAGGAGTGGTCCCCGGTATATACATAGATGAGGGTCCTCGGGATTATATTACGTGGAGAGGTCTCTGGATATACATTGAGGAGGTTCCTAAGGTTTGCAATACAAAGAGAGGTTTCTGGATATACATACAGGAGGATCCTAAGGATTATATTACATGGAGTGGTCTCTGGATATACACAGAGGAGGGTCCTAGGGATTACATTACAAGGAGACGTCTCCGGATATACATAGATGAGGGTCCTAGGGATTATATTACCTGTACAGTTCTCTGGATATACGTAGAGAAGGGTTCAGTGAATATATAACATAGAGAGGTCTTTTCATATACTTAGAGGAGGATCCTAAGGATTATATTACATGGAAAGGTCTCTGGATATATATTGAGGATGATGCTAGAGATTAAATTACAGAGAGAGGTCTCTGGATATACACAGGGGAGGTCCTAGGGAGGGGCCTAGGGATTATAATACAAGGAGAGGTCTCTGGATATACACAGGAGGGTCCTAGGGATTATATTACATGGAGAGGTCTCTGGATATACACTGAGGAGGGTCCTAGGGATTATATTACATTGAGAGGGCTCTGGATATACACAGAGGAGGGTCCTAGGGATTATATTCCATGGAGAGGTCAATGGATATACATAGATGAGGGTCCCAGGGATTATATTACATGGAGAGGTCTCTGGATATTCACAGAGGAGGGTCCTAGGGATTATAATACAAGGAGAGGTCTATGGATATACACAGAGGAGGGTCCTAGGGATTATATTACATGGAGAGGTCTCTGGATAGACATAGAGGCGGGTCCTAGGGATTATAATACAGGGAGAGGTCCTTGGATATACACAGAGGAGGGTCCTAGGGATTATAATACAAGGAGAGGTCTCTAGATATACAGAGAGGAGGATCCTAGGGATTATGTTACATGGAGAGGTCTCTGGATATACACAGGGGAGGGTCCTAGGGATTATGTTACATAGAGAGATCTCTGGATATACACAGAGGAGGGTCCTAGGGATTATTTTACATGGAGAGGTCTTTGTATATACATAGATGAGGGTCCTAGGGATTATAATACAAGGAGAGGTCTCTGGATATACAAAGAGGAGGGTCCTAAGGAATTATATTACAAGGAGATGTCTCTGGATATACATAGATGAGGGGCCTAGGGATTATATTACATGGAGAGGTCTCTGGATATAAACAGGAGGGTCATAGGGATTATATTACATGGAGAGGTCTCTGGATATACACAGAGGAGGGTCCAAGGGATTATATTACATTGAGAGGGCTCTGGATATACACAGAGGAGGGTCCTAGGGATTATATTCCATGGAGAGGTCTATGGATATACATAGAGGAGGGTCCTAAGGATTATATTACATGGAGAGGTCTCTGGATATACACAGAGGCGGGTCCTAGGGATTATAATACAGGGGGAGGTCCTTGGATATACACAGAGGAGGGTCCTAGGGATTATAATACAAGGAGAGGTCTCTGGATATACAGAGAGGAGGGTCCTAGGGATTATGTTACATGGAGAGGTCTCTGGATATACATAGAGGAGGGTCCTAGGGATTATAGCCATCTCTGCTGGGATTTTGGTTTTAAATAAAACGTTTGTGATTTTTTGGCTCGGGACAGTCATTGGTCTCCTACTCCACATGTGGCCCTCCGGACCTCCGGGCTGAATGCATCCTTTGGGGCTGGAAGTGAGCGGCAGATATATAGATATAGAAGATCTGCCCTAAGCCTGGAAGAACTGGAAGGTGCTGATTTTGCTGGAATCAGCTTAATCTTCTTATGACACCTGATCCCAGCATCCACTTGTGTATGGCAGAGCATTGTAGGGGTTGGGAAGCAGCGGAGGGTCTGCTGTTTCCAGAGAGGTTGATGCATTCTGGTTGATATAGAAAAGCATTAACGGTGTAAATATCTGTCATCAGCAATGTCTCCACTGTTTAGTTTCCCTCTAACAATAATAATGAAAGTAACACTCTGCTCCAGACTAATCATACTTGTGAGCTTCTTATTGCTGATGACGTTAAATCTCCTCCACATGAAACAGCAACTGCAGCAACAAAATTGAATGGCTGTCCAGCAAACACTGCAGCCAAGCTCAGGAATCCTTATATGTGTTTTATCCAAATGACAGATTCATTCCTGGATAAATACAGTAATTATAGTATACTCTGGATATACATAGAAAGAGTAAAAACTCAGATTTAAAGGGGTGATGGGAAAGTCACAACAGACATGAGGACAATGGAGGTAAGGGGAACAATGAAGAAAAAAGGAGAAGGACTGTCAGGAATGTGTAAGGGGCATTAAGATGGGTGGAGGGGAGATGAAGGTATAGCATGGAATACTAAAGATAAATGTAAGAATACAAATATCGCCCAGGAAAGGGGAATTATGACAGCTTGAATGCCAATGTTGTAGGGATAGTCATTAAATGGTTAATGAACATACACTGCAGATTGGTTACTGAAGGGTTAAAGTAGAGGAAGCCTTGGGTTCCATTTAAAATAATATGTGACCAGGCCAGGCATTGAGCCTTCTGCAATGAACATTGGATGATCACTCCCTGACAATCCGGGCTGCAGATGCTGAATAAAAGATTGCAACTAGAATGAAGAAGAACATGGTGGCACCCTCCGCTGAAACAGGTGAGTATAACAAGGAGAGGTGACCCATACAGGTAGGTGAACACAAGAAAACAAAGAACATGGCACTGACATGTATGTAATACATCATACCGACCCTTGAGGGCAAACACAGCCTGAGATGCAGGGCAGATGGGTAGATGCTGTAATATTCAGCAATTGGTTCTCACAGGTCCTCTCTCTGCGTAGCTCAATGTCCAGATCCCGCCGGCTGCAGTTATAATATATCAGACCAGCTTGACAATCGAGTGCTGCAACAGTAGATGGAAATCATTATCAGCAAGCCATACCAAGAAGGGAAATCTGCGCGTCAGATAAAATGTAACCAGGTGCCAGCAGCAGGCTGGGTGCGATCACCAAACACAGGGCATAGACCCAGGGACAAGGAGACTACACATCCGCATGCATACACCTCCGAAATGAATAGCAAAGAATTGCCTCACCTGTTTCACTGCTCTCACAGCTCAATACTCCATCTTTACACTGGCTGCAAGAAAGGAATAGAGCACAGGTATGTAAATTGTATATTACATATTAGGGTACATTCACCCAGCACAGCTAAATCATATCTATAATATAACTGGACCCATTCAC
>NC_092866.1:66590015-66602776 GCF_032062135.1 Pyxicephalus adspersus | reverse complement strand
GGCCTCTGTGACCTCCAACATGGAGATATAGGTCTCCTACATGGCCTGTGGCCTATAAGAAACAACAGCACAGGTGACACTATAAACTCACCTTTCTACACATCTGTCCAGCTCTGTGTTTAGGTACATTCCTTCCGGACAGGCGCAGCCTTCAAAGCACCCTTCATCACAGACTTCTAGAGCTGACAGTGACTGACAGGTCTGAGCAGACATGGTGACACACGTCCCATAAACCATGGAGTTTTCACAAGACAGCTCTGAAACAGAGTGACAATTATCAGCTCATTCACACTCATATTGTCACACAGAATCCATGCTGGGGCTATAGAGGGGCCTCCACCTGTAATAAAGTCATTCATTGCCCCATCACCCAGCTGTATATTTAGTTCTTACCACAGATGGGGAAGCTGGAACTGAAATCGATGACGATCCCATAGTTGCGGCATTGGTAGGCGTAGTGTGCTAGAGCAGAGCAGAGACATTCTTCACCACAATTACATGTGTCCCTCCGACACTGCTCATAGTATGACACAGGGCTCAGATACAGGTGACACGGAGCAAAAAGCTCACGGGTGATGATGCTACAACTTTCTGAAGCATAAAGAGCTGAGAATGAGAGAATAGGGATCAGCAATGGTAACCATACAGGAGGATTTATTGATCTGTGTATGACACGTGTTTAGGGTAGAATTTATTGAATATTTTATCTTTTTATTGTGTTTTGCCAAGTTCAATTGATTTATTATATTTTTACATTGCACTTTCATTACAGAACACAGTACTTTTTGTGGTGGGGCGAAAGTTAGCCTCTACCTACTGATTACAGTAACACATGTTTATCGGCAGTACAAAACCACGAAAACAAAGGATCAATTAGTGGCTTTCCAAAAAATCACACATTTCTAACCTCTGTTACCAGAATACAGCGAGATTTGATTTAGGAATCATACATTTAGTTTACAGAATAACATAGTAAGTCATGATTGTGATCTTTGCTTTGGCCACCTTACTGGCAGACCCTGGCCCCCATTGCTATAAAATTAGGGTAAACACAGAGCCAGCCAGATCCCTATACAGTCTGCAATTGTCCTTTCCATCAACACATACCTGCCTGTAAGTGGACATCACAGGGGTCAAGAGGAGAGGTAGGATACTCCACCCTGCAAGCAGAAGACGTCTTCCAGGAATGCCCAAACAGTTGTGGAGTACTTTCTGGAACTCCAACGGGAGACCTGCATTAAATTGTACAAGTTATAAGAAAAATGATTAATGCACAGGATATTAACATTAAAATCAAAGAAAGTCAATAACCTCTGGTACAACAGTCTGCTGTGAAAAAATAGTATGCTCTAGAGGATGAGGAAAAAATTTCCATTGGAAGATAGAGGAGTTATAGTCCACTTTGGAGGATGAGGAAGAACAGTCCATTCTAGAAGAAGAACAGGGGTGATAGACCACTCAGGGAAATGAGGAAGAATAGTCCATTCTACTAAAAGAAGAGGGGGAATGGTCCACTCTGGGAGCTGGGGAAGAATAGTCCATTCTAGAAGAAGAACAGGGGTGATAGACCACTCAGGGAAATGAGGAAGAATAGTCCATTCTAATTAAAGAAAATACAAGACATCACAATGCCCCATCATAGGGATCCCGGGTGATAGTCCTCTTAGGAAGATAGGGAGGAATAGTCCATTCCAATAAATGAAGAGAGGGGGAATAGTCCTCTCAGGGAGATGGGGAGGAATAGTCTGCTTGTCCTGCTGAACAATATAAATCAGATTGTGTATTGCAATATATTTCTAATAATTGATAATTATAGTTTTGTCTGTGACCTCACTTCCGGTTCCTGGCCTGTGACCCCGATATGAGCGATGGGTCGGATGTTTTTACCAGGATAGTAGGGCAAGGACCGGAATAACAGTTCTGGATTGTCTACTAAGATTGTGACCCCTTTCCAGGTCCTGGTTAGGGGATGTTCCCCTAATAAGTATAAAAGCTTTCCCCTGTTCTAGTGTTGGGGTATTTGGGGTCCTCAATCACACAACAAATCTCTCACTGCCCCCCCCCCACCCATCCTCCCACTGGAACATCATGGCTGCCCCCATTACTAGAAGAAGAAATGTATGAAACCTACAGGAAATCATCCTGCGTGTTGTCATTGAAGGTCCCACAAAGACCAGCAGTGTTGTCTTTCCAGCGTCCATCCATCCGGACGTAGAGGCGCAGTCCCTGCCGGTCATACAGCAGCTGCAGACCAATGGCTGTCTTCACTTGTACAAACACGGAGGATAACCTTCTCACTGCAAACACATCTGAAACACAGAGAGAAAGACGGAGATCACTGATAGGCCAGGAGAGCCAGAGAAGATGTCTACCCCTCGCACCACTGAGTTACCCCAACAACCTAATTTAGGGGGTCAGGACCCTCTGTGTGCAGCCACTAAGATAAAACATTGGAGAAAGCTGAAGGAGATATGAAGTGCAGGCTGATTGATAGCAAAGCATAATGGTGCTGCGCAAAGGACAGAAACCCAGCGTTGCCTCCAATCTAGCTGCAGCAACCTGACATCAGATTGGTTGCTTTTGGTTAGCGTGTATATTTCCCATCTACAATAGGTGTCCCCTGGGGAGATCACTATGGAATATTAACATGAAATGGTCATTCAAGGAGCCAGATCTCACCGTCTGTGTAGGGTAAGTTGATTTTATATTGGTCATACATAAGGACATCCCCCGCCTGCGTTAGGGTAACCTGTTTCTTCTGGTCCTGGTCCAGTATCAGGTTTATGGACTGGATGCACGAGCCATCCAAATTCTGCAAAACAAAACCAATGCAAAAATTTACTCTGCCTGAAAGAAGAACTGTCTGTGCTGCAATATCCCCATCCTCCCCAGTCTGTAAGATCAGAATCTGATTGGCTGAAAAGACTACTTTTAGAGTTACAGTGCAAAAAAAAACCCCACTGTAAAAGATGAGAAATCCCAGGTGACCTCTAATACAAGACATCATCATGCCCCTTCAAAGGGATCCCAGGTGACCTCTAACATGAGACATCATCATGCCCCTTCAAAGGGATCCCAGGTGACCTCTAATACGAGAAATCACAATGCCCCATCATAGGGATCCTAGGTGACCTTTATTATGAGAAATCAAAAAGCCCCCGTCATAGGGATCCCGAGTGATATCTAATACGAAACATAACAATGCCCCAATATAGAGATCCCAGGTGACCTCTAATACATGAAATCACAATACACCGTCATTGGGATCCTGGGTGACCTCTAATACGAGACATCACAATGGCCCACTATAGAGATCCCAGGTGACCTCTAATTTGAGACATCACAATGCCCCATTATAGGATCTCAGGTGACCTATGAGACACCACAAAGCCCCATCATAGGGATCTCTGGGGACCTCTAATACGAGACATCACAATGCCCCATCATACAGATCCCAGGTGACCTCTAATACAAGACATCACAATGTCTTATCATATGGATCCAAGCTGACCTCAAATGTGAGAAATCACAATGCCCCATCATAGGGATCTCTGGGGACCTCTAATACAAGACATCACAATGTCCCATCATACAGATCCCAGGTGATCTCTAATACGAGACATCACAATGTCCCATCATACAGATCCCAGGTGATCTCTAATACGAGACATCATAATGCCCCATCATACAGATCCCAGGTGATCTCTAATACGAGACATCACACAAACACGAGAAATCATAATGTCCCATCATATGTATCCAAGATGACCTCTAAAACGAGACATCACAGTGCCTCAACATACAGATTCCAGGTAACCTCTAATACGAGACATCACAGTGGTCCATCATTGGAATCCCAGGAGACCTCTAATAGGAGACATCACAATGCCCCATCATAGGATCCCAGGTAACCGCTAATACGAGACATCACAGTACCCCATCATAGGTATCCCAGGTGACCTCTAATACGAGAAATCACAATGTCCCATCTTCGGGATCCCAGGAGACCTCTAATACAAGTCGTCACAATGTCCTATTATAGAGATCCCAGGTGACCTCTAATATGAGACATCACAATGTCCCATCATAGGGATCCCAGGTGACCTCCAATACGAGACATCACAATGCCCCATCATACAGATCCCAGGTGACCTCTTATACAAGACATCACAGTGCTCCATCATAGGGATCCCAGGTGACCTCTAATACGAGACATCACAATGCCCCATCATTGGGATCCCAGGTGAGCTTTAATATGAGAAATCACAATGTCCCATCATTTGGATCCAAGATGACTTGTAATACGAGACATCACAATGTCCCATTATAGAGATCCCAGGTGACCTCTAATACGTGACATCACAATACCCCATCATAGGGATCCCAGGTGACCTCAAAAACGAGAAATCATAATGTCCCATCATAGAGACATCACAATGCCACATCATAGGGATCCCAGGTGACCTCTAATACGAGATATCATAATTCTCCATCATAGGATCCCAAGTAACCGCTTAATACGAGACATCACAGTGTCCCATCATAGGGATCCCAGGTGACCTCTAATATGAGACATCACAATGCCCCATCATATGAGACATCACAATGCCCCATAATATGAGACATCACAATGCCCCATCACAGGGATCAAAGGTGACCTCTAATACGAGACATCACAATGCCCAATTGTAGGGAGAATTTCAATAAATTGGTTATGGATAAGAGACTTTACAATGTTATAATGCAGGGATCCACGGTGATCAATCAGAGGAGGTGATAATGTCATGGGGTCTATTTGTATACATTTTCACCCAACTTTTAACCGAAATTCAGACTTTTTTAGGGCTCAATAAAAAATGGATAAATCGTGAGTAAAAGTAATTCATACATTTTCTAAATGAATGCAATGTGAAAATTTGGGGGTAAGAGTTGGGTGAATCTCGGTGAAAACATGGAGAGCTTTAAAAAAATCAACCCAGTGACCTTACATTGGTATCCAAGGTGAACACTAATATTATAAGGTTGGAACATGGAGGGCCAATGGATGTCACAATGTCCTGCAATGGCTGGAAACCTCCGGTCTTTCCTCATCTTTTTTAAGATTTTTTATTTTTTGAGCAGATAATACAGATCTATTAGAACAAGTCACACAAAACACGTCACGAGTCCTAAGAGGGCAGAGAAAAAATATGAACAACATTAATACAGAGCAGGATCTTTGTACAAAATCTATATTTAATATCTCTATACAGAAAGTGAAACAGCACAGCTGGACATGACAATCCCACTTTCCAGGATAGATTCCTCCAGGCGATACACTGGAAAACTTTCTCTTTTCACATGGGGGGAACCCGACAAAAGACTTTCAGGTCCTCAGGGCCCCCGTCTATAATTCCTATATCCACAGATCACAGTATATTAGTGTGGGGGTCAGTGGGAAGAATTCCTCTTACATTGCAGGCCAGTGGGAAGAATGTCACCCTTACAGATAGCCAAAAACATCATTGGTGCCACCCAAACTGAACTCAGAGGCACAAATTTCTTAAAGAACCCCAAACAAAATCTGCAGGGACCCTGATTAAGAAACACAGAGATACTATAGATATAAAAGTCACAATATCCTAAATCATAGGGGATTGATACAGGATCCGTTGTGTAGAAAGCCTGAGGAAGAGATGTGAGGGATTCCGGAAACTTTAATACCCTAAGCAAGGCAATATAAAATATCAGTAAAACCTCTTTATAATATAATGCTACAGAGAAGCTTCCAGATCTTTCCCTGAATAACTGGAGCTTCAACATCCAAGCAACCTCCAACCTGCGGCTGGTGAGGGATTCCGGAAACTTTAATACCCTAAGCAAGGCAATATAAAATATCAGTAAAACCTCTTTATAATATAATGCTACAGAGAAGCTTCCAGATCTTTCCCTGAATAACTGGAGCTTCAACATCCAAGCAACCTCCAACCTGCGGCTGGCCCAAGTGGTTGGTGACCATGGGGGGAGCCAATAAAAGGGAGATGACGAGTTCTGGGAACGGTGCTGGGTGTTCCTTTCACCTATGGCGAGGAGATGAATACAATATTTTCATCATCGATTGCTTGTGGAAAAGAGAAATTAGAGAAGAGAATGACGCTCTGTTCCCATGAATGGTCCTTTCATGGCCGGCAGCTGTTTTCACATGAGCCGGCTCAGAACTTCCTATATTGCAATCTCATCCCAGGAAACTACAAAGACATTGCTGGGGACACCGGACACCGCGGTAAGGTTAAGCGGCTCTGATCGTCTGATTGGCTTTCCAGAAAGCGCTTTAGTATAATTTCACATAATTCTGAAGCCACTTATAGCTTGATGATTGTTTGTGTCATCGAGTCTGAGGATCGCCATGACTGGAGCTTTGTGAGCCGGGCCAGGGAACTCTATTTGATGTTTTCATGCCAGCGGTAAGTGCGGCGCACTCAGCAATATACAACGAACACTCCATAATATAGACAAAATGACCGGGGGGGGACAACGTCCAACTATCAACACCTGTGTACCACAAAACAATCAGCACCCCCATCAATGTATCAGCAGATCACAGGAATCCTAAATGGAAATCAGATTCCTAAGATACAGAGGCTGGAGGACCAATAGGAAGAGACAGCGATACGGGCACAGAGCCCAGCACAGCCAATGAAACCACGGCCACCAAATACCTCCATGGCACTGAAGATTATCACGCAGCCACTTCAGAGGAAGCCTAGAGCCACATGTGACACCTGGAACAGGTACACAGGTAACAGTGCACAATGTAATCCTCCAAGAGGCGTTTTCACTAACCTGTCCGCAGGGGGCGCTCTGCACAGACACAGTAAATTCTCGGGACGTTCGGCTCTTCGCTAAGATGTACTGACATGGAGCCTGAAACGTGAACTTCCGCCCATCGAAGGTCGTAATGTGAAAATCTCCAGTGACAGAACAATCCACTGACAACATGGGAGAAGAGAGAACAAATCATTAACAGTACTGGACCAGTCTATATACGTGTATGACCAATAGAGGACCAGTCTATATATCTAAAGGGATCTCACCTATGTACACCCCCCATATATTATATACCTCACCTATGTACACCCCCCATATATTATATACCTCACCTATGTACACCCCCCATATATTATATGACCTTACATGCTCTCCTATAGTACTGACCTTCTGTGCAGTAGCAGCCATCTACGCAGGGGATCTGGCTGTCTATGCACGGCTTCCTCTGGTGACACGAGTTAGGGCAGCAGGCTATACATTCATTGTAGAGAAGATCACCCTCACATGGGATTGCTGCAGATGACACATTTCTGTTAGTACAGATTGATGGTGCAAGGCCAGGGAGGTGCATATCTGCTCACTGGTTCCTAAGTTGTCCCATATTATACCCACAGTACCCGTAATCTACCATGCACAGCCTGGTATTGTGACAGTAGTGCTCTGTATGTCAATATAATGTAAGTAATAGTGCCCTTCATTATTATCACAATACAGCCACACACATCAGATGTCAGATCACTATTCCATACCACACTGTCTGAATGTCTCTCGCCAGCCATGAAGATCACTAGTGCAGCTCCAACACTCACTATTACCTACATGCAGAGATTACTGGTGTAGTTCGAACACTCACTATTACTTTTATGCAGAGATCACTAGTGCAACTTAATTGCTCACTATTACTTACATGCTGAGCTCACTAGTGCAGATTCATTGCTCACTGTTACTTACATACAGAGATCACTAGTGCAGCTTCTTTGCTCACTGTTACTTACATGAAGAGATCACTAGTGCAGCATCATTGCTTAGTATTACTTACATACAGGCATCACTAGTGCAGCTTCAACGCTCAGTATTATTTACATACAAAGATCACTAGTGCAGCTTCATTGCTCACTGTTACTTACATACAGAGATCACTAGTGAAGATTGATTGCTCACTATTACTTACATGCAGAGATCACTAGTGCAGCTCCAACGCTCACTATTACCTACATGCAGAGATTACTGGTGTAGTTCCAACACTCACTATTACTTTTATGCAGAGATCACTAGTGCAGCTCCAATGCTCACTATTTCTTACATGCAGAGATCACTAGTTCAGCTCCATCTCTCACTATTACGTATAGGCAGTAATCACTAGTGCAGCTACAATGCTCACTCTTTCTTACATACAGAGATTACTGGTGTAGCTCCATCGCTCACTATTACTTACATACAGAGATCACTGGTGCTGCTCCATCGCTCACTATTACTTACATACAGGGATCACTAGTGTAGCTCCAACGTTCAATATTACATACATACAGAAATCACTAGTGTTGCTCCATCGCTCACTATTACTTACTTACAGAGATCACTAGTGCACCTCCAACACTCACTATTACTTACATACAGAGATCACTGGTGCTGCTCCATCACTCACTATTACTTACATACAGAGATCACTAGTGCTGCTCCATCACTCACTATTACTTACATACAGAGATCACTAGTGCAGCTTCAACGCTCACTATTACTTACATGCAGAGATCACTAGTGCAGCTCGCCATGAAGGGGAAAGGACTCACTAAGTTGTGACAGCTGTGAAATGGAGGATGGTGAAGCACAGAGCACAGCGAGTATGACATCTGGAGAGAGATGAGAGTGACTTTGTAAATAAATCACCAATTCTGCTATCATGGACCTTAGAGGCAGAATGTATAAAATCCCCCTGCCCCACCATACATATTGCACGCCCACCACCATACCCATCATCCTTGCCCCATGTCCTTCATCATACACCCCCAGTATACACATCAGCCCCCCCTCCTCCCCATACACCTTATTATTGCACCCCTCTATTCTAATCAGTGTTGCCAGGTACCTGTTTAACATGTGGATTTGCCTTGGCACATGGGGGCTCATACAGCAAGGGGGTGGCGGGGTGTGCAGAGGACTTGGAAGGAAAATCTTCTCTCCAACTGTTGACAAACTCTTCAATGTTTTCTGTCATTTTCCCTGAAGATTTATGAGAGATTTGTTATATACAGTGATCCAACATAAAAGCAAGAATGACAGGGCCTCTTTCTTCATCTTATTCTCTTTTAAATTCACAACTGAACCAGGGAATATATTTGCTCTCAGCACCTTTTTCACAGAAAGATGGTTGTTTATGGAGCTCATTCATTTATAATTCTTTTTACACAGCAGAGAGACGGATCTGTAGTCTGTGGCCTGTGATGTGTGGTCTGTGATATGCGGTGTCTAATCTGTGGTCTGTGATCTATGGATTGTAATCTGTGGTCTGTGATCTATGGATTGTAATCTGTGGTCTGTGATCTATGGATTGTAATCTGTGGTCTGTTATATGCGGTGTGTGGTCTGTGGGCTATAATCTGTGGTCTGCAATCTGTGATGTGTGGTCTGTGATATGCGGTGTCTAATCTGTGGTCAGTGATCTATGGATTGTAATCTGTGGTCTGCAATCTGTGATATGCGGTGTGTGGTCTGTCGTCTGTAATCTGTGGTCTGTGATATGCAGTGAGAGATCTGTGGTCTGAGATCTAAGGAATGTGATATTTGCAGTGTGTGATCTTTGTTGTGTAATCTGTAGTCTGCGGGTCTGTGATCTATGGTTTGTTATCTGTAGTCTGCAGTCTCTGATCTGTGATATGCAGTGTGTGATATGCAGTGTATGATCTGTGATCTGTGATTTGAGGTCTGTGATATGCGGTGTGTGATCTCTGTGATCTGTGATATGCCGGGTGTGTGATCCGTGGTCTGCGGTCTAATTCATACGTTCCTGATCACACTGTCCCTATTGTAGTTCACCTGTAATATGGACGCTTGAATATGACCCCCCCCAATAATTGTCTGAGGTTAATGTTGGTGGATTTGGGCTCTTACCATAGCTGGTCACCAGATCATCCTGAGGGGTCCAATTATTATTTCCGCAGAGTCCGCGCGTCCTCCCCAAATACTCCGGACTCATTTTCAGATATACAGACGATTGTCCATCCCAGGCCAGAGAGAAGGCATATTGCTGCCGCACAATGATGTATCCAGAGACGGCCTGGATCTTCACATTCCCCACTGTATGCGGCAGCTCCACCCTACATAGATAAATAGGTGGATGTATCAATATGGCTGCCATTAGATCCCCCCATCCCCCAGGGTCTAAACTACAGTCCGCCCCCCCCCCCCCAAACCAACACTTCCTGCCTGATCTCCTGGTAGTAGCACAGCCATTGTAGAAATTATGTCACTGTAGGGGCAGGGGGCAGGAAGGAGGGCTGGTGGGAGGAGCCTCCCAAATTATAAGAGTCATCAGCCATTTAGTGAACCGGCTCTGAAGATCAATGAATAAACTCATGCGATTCTGAGAACATGAAACAAGACATGATGGGTATGTGACCAAAGATCTGATTGGAGCATGACCCCAGAGCTGATTGGAGCATGACCCCAGAGCTGATTGGAAGGTGACCTCACATCTGATGAGAACTTGACCTGTGATCTTGACTCCAGATCTGATGATCTGATTGGAGCATGACCTCTGTTCTGATGAGAACACAACCCCATATCTGATGGGAACATGAGGTGTGATCTGATTGGAGCATGACCCTAGATCTTATTGGAAGATGACTCCAGATCTGAAGATCTGATTGGACCACGACCTGTGATCTGATGGGAACACGACCTGTGATCTGATGGGAACATGACCTGTGATCTGATTGGAAGATGACTCAAGATCTGATGGGAACATGAGCTGTGATCTGATTGGAGCATGACTTGAGATCAGATGGGAACATGAGCTGTGATCTGATTGGAGCATGACTTGAGATCAGATGGGAACATGAGCTGTGATCTGTTTGGAGCATGACTTGAGATCAGATGGGAACATGACCTTTGATTTTATTAGAGCATGACCCCAGATCTGATTGGAGCATGACCCCAGATCTGATGAGAACATGACCTGTGATCTGATTGGAAGATGATCTGATGGAAACTTTGGTTTTCTATTTTATGCCTATTTTTATCCCTTGTAAGATTTCAGATTGGTTGGGATAATGGCCCTGGAAAATGTGTCAGTTTGATAACCATCAATTCCATATTTTCTGGACATAAATGATGATCAGAGCACCAAGTGGGATCCCACAATTCCCATCTATATAATATATGTTATTTATAATGCTGGGACAACCTTGGATCCACTCTTACCGGGCGTTGTTATAAAGAACAATTCGGTTATGTAACTTAATTTCTCCAACTCCAGCAAAATACAGACTGACCGAGCGCATACACGAGTACGGGGACGAGAAGCAGTCAGGGTCATTGTGTATCTGCAAAAGTAACGGAGGGGACAAAGAGATCAACAAATTATCTGCAAGTGAATAGGAAAGCAATGAAATATTTCCCTGATATCCTTGTGGAGTAGAAAATTAAATTATAGATTGACGTGACAGATAAGGGGAGTTAGGCTAGGATTGGTCAAATAGGGTGAACCGGGCTAGGATTGGTTAGATAAGTTGACCTGGGCTGGGATTGGTCAGGTAGGGATTGCTATTCACAGACATTACACATTAGATTACTGATAATTAAATTAATATTTATTATGAATTGACATGACAGATAAGGAGAGTTAGGCTGGAATTGGTGAGATAAAGTAAACTGGGGGATTGGTCAGATAAAGAGAGCTGGGCTGTGATTGGTCAGATAGGGTGAGCTGGCCTAGGATTGGTTACATAATTTGAGCTGGGCTGGAATTGCCATTCACAGATATTATACATTAGATGACTGACCAATCACAGCATTACACGGTATATCCCAGTGACCAATCACAGATATGATATTGTGATAAAATATGGGCGATATGTAATGTGACTCCTTCCCTCTCATACATGACGCTTGAATTGGGATTGGCCATTGGCATTGAACTGACCTGTATGGCAAAGCTGGGCTCATCGGGATCGCTGTGTCGCAGGAGGTCATAGGTGAATCTTCCCGGGTAATAATAATAAAGGCCATCAAAAGTTTCAAAGTGATATTGTCCCCAAGTACGGCAGATATTTTCTCTGTCGGCTCCTGTGTTGTACACTGCAGAATGGCGAGACATACAGAACACACCAAACACATATATGATACATTTCTGATACACACACATAACAATCCATTCCCAATAAAGTCCCAGCAATACCTATTTGACATCGGGAGCCTGAGGCATTAAATTTGCTGCAGTCACAAAACTTCTTCTGTATACATTCACCGCCATTAAAGCATGGAAGGAGCTCTGCAGAGACACAAAACATGAATGTGACGGGGATGAAGAAACACAGAGCATGGATGTAAAGGGGGGTGAAGATACACAGGACATGGATCTAACAGGGGGATGAAGATACAGAGGACATGGATGTAAAGGGGGTGAATATACATGGGACATGGATGTAAGGAGGGTGAAGATACACGGGACATGGATGTGAGGGGGTATGAAGATACACGGCACATGGATGTGAGGGGGTATGAAGATACACGGCACATGGATGTGAGGGGGTATAAAGATACACGGGACATGGATGTGAGGGGGTTGAGGATACACAGGGCATGGATGTGAGGGGGTATGAAGATACACGGGACATGGATATGAGGGGGTATGAAGATACACGGGACATGGATGTGAGGGGATATGAAGATACACAGGACATGGATATGAGGGGGTATGAAGATACACGGACATGGATGTGAGGGGGTATGAAGAT
>NC_092866.1:66587988-66590004 GCF_032062135.1 Pyxicephalus adspersus | reverse complement strand
CATGGATGTAAAGGGGGTTGAGGATACACGGGACATGGATGTGATGGGGTATGAAGATACACGGGACGTGGATATGAGAGGGTATGAAGATGCACGAGACATGGATGTGAGGGAGGATGAAGATACACGGGGCATGTATGTAAAGGGGGTGAATATACACAGGACATGGATGTAAAGGGGGGTGAAGATACACGGGACATGGATGTAAGGGGGGTGAAGATACACGGGACATGGATTTAAGGGGGGTAAAGATACACGGGACATGGAAGTGAGGGGGTATGAAGATACACGGGACATGGATGTGAGGGGGTATGAAGATACATGGCACATGAATGTGAGGGGGATGCAGATACACGGGACATAGATGTAAAAGGTGATGAAGAAACATGGGACATGGATGTAAGGGGGGTGAAGATAAACAGGACATGGATGTGAGGAGGGAAGAAGATACATGTGACATACATGTGAGGAGGGGCGAGGATGCAGAAGACATGGATGTGAGTGGGATGAAAATACACGGGACTTGGATGTGAGGGGGCATGAAGATACACGGGTCATGGATGTGAGGGGGGGTGAAAATACACAGGACGTGAATGTGAGGGAGATAAGATAGACGGGACATGGATGTAAGGGAGATGAAGATACACGGGACATGGATGTGAGGGAGATGAAGATACACAGGACATAGATATGAAGGGGGATGAAGATACACGGGACATGGATGTGAGGGGGGATGATGATACACGGGACATGCATGTAAGGGGAGGTGAAGATACTAGGGACATTGATGAGAGAGGGAGGAAGAATCATGGGACATGGATGTGAGGAGAGATGAAAATACATGGGACATGGATATGAGGGGGGATGAAGATATATGGGACATGGATGTAAGAGGGAGGAAGATAAACGGGACAAGCATGTAAGATACACGGAATATGGATTTAAGGGGGTATGAAAATACATGGGACATGGATGTGGGGGGAGGGTGAAAATACATGGGACATGGATGTGAGAGGGATGAAGATACACAGGACCTGTATGTGAGGGGGATGAAGACACATGGGATATGGATGGGAAGGGGGATGAAGATACATGGGACATGGATGTGAGGGGGGTGAGGATATATGGAACATGGATGTGAAGAGAGATGAAGATACACGGGACATGGATGTGAGAGGGGATGAGGACGCACAGGACAGGGGTATGAGGGGGATGAAGATACATGGGACACGGATGAAAGAGAGGATGAAGATACACCAGACATGGATGTAAAGGGGGGTGAAGATACAAGGGACATGGATGTAAAGGGGGGTGAAGATACAAGGGACATGGATGTAAGAGGGGTAATGAAGATACAAGGGACATGGATGAGAGGGGGTATGAAGATACAAAGGACATGGATGTGAAGGGGGATGAAGATACATGGGACTTGGATGTGAGCGGGGATGAAGATACATGGGATATGGATGTGAGGGGTGATGAAGATACACGGGAAATGGATGTAAGGGGGGGTGAAGATACACGGGACATGGATGTGAGGGGGGATGAAGATACACGGGGCATGGATGTAAAGGGGGTTGAAGATACACGGGACATGGATGTAAGAGGGGTAATGAAGATACACGGGACATGGATGTGAGGGAGTGTGAAGATACATGGGATATGGATGTGGGGGGTGATGAAGATACACAGGACATGGATGTGAGGGGGTATGAAGATACAAGAGACATGGATGTGAGGGGGTATGAAGCTACACGGGACATGGATGTGAGGGGTGATGAAGCTACATGGGACATGGATGTGAGGGAGTATGAAGATACATGGGACATGGATGTGAGGGGGTATGAAGATACATGGGACATGGATGTAAAGGGGGGTGAAGATAAACGGGACATGGATGTAAGAGGGGTAATGAAGATCCAAGGGACATGGATGTGAGGGGGTATGAAGATACACGGGACATGGATGTGAGGGGGGGTGAGGATACACATGACATGCATGTAAGAGGGGTGAAGA
>NC_092866.1:66579574-66587131 GCF_032062135.1 Pyxicephalus adspersus | reverse complement strand
AGGGACATGGATGTGAGGGGGTATGAAGATATACAGGACATGGATATGAGAGGTATGAAGATACACGAGACATGGATGTGAGGGGGGATGAAGATACACGGGGCATGGATGTAAAGGGGTTGAAGATACATGAGACATGGATGTAAAGGGGGGGGAAGATCCAAGGAAAATGGACGTGAAGGGGGATGAAGATACATGAGAAATGGATGTGAGGGAGTACGAAGATATAGGTACACGGGACATGGATGTGAGGGAGATGAAGATACAAGGAACATGGATGTGAGGGGGGGTGAGGATACACGGAACATTGATGTGAGGGGGATAAAGATAAACGAGGCATGGATGTGAGGAGGGATGAAGGTACACGGGACTTGGATGTAAGGGGAATAAAGGTACATGGGACAAGTATGTGAGGGGGATTAAAATACATGGGACATGGATGTGAGGGGATGTAGATACACGGGACATGAAGTGAGGGGGATGAGATACATAGGACATAGACATGAGGGGGGTTAGAATACACGGGACATGGATGTGAGGGGGGATGAACACACACAGGACATGCATGTGAGGGGGTAAAAGATACACGAGATATTGATTTGAGTGGGGAAGAAGATGCATGGGACATGGATGTGAGGGGGTGTGAAGATACACAGGACATGCATGTGAGGGGGGGTAAAGATCCACGGGACATAGATGTGAGGGGGATGAAGGTACATGGAACATGAATGTGAGAGGGTTGAAGATATCCAGTACATGGATGTGTGGGGGATGAAGATACACGGGACATGGATGTGAGGGGGGTGAGGATACATGGGACATTGATGTGAGGGGGATGAAGATACATGAGACATGGATGTGAGGGGAATGAAGATACATGGGACATGGATGTGAAGGGGGTGACGATACACGGGACATGGATGTGAGGTGGTATGAAGATACACTGGACATGGATGTGAGGGGGTATGAAGATACATGGGATATGGTTATAAGGGGGTATGAAGATAAACGGGACATGGATGTGAGGGGGTATGAAGATACATACACGGGACATGGATGTAAGAGGGGTGAAGATACACCGGACATGGATGTAAGGGGGTGGTGAAGATACACAGGACATGGATGTAAGGGGGGATGACAATACACGGGGCATGGATGTAAAGGGGGGTGAAGATACACGGGACATGGATATGGGGGGGTATGGAGATACACGAAACATGGATGTGAGGGGGGATGAAGATACACGGGACATGGATATGAGGGGGGATTAAGATACACAGGACATGGATGTGTGGGGGATGAAGATACACGGGACATGGAAGTGAGGGGGATGAAGATACATGAGACATTGATGTGAAGGGAATAAAGATACATGGGACATGGATGTGAAGGGGGTGAGGATACACAGGACATGGATGTGAGGGGGTATGAAGATACACTGGACATGGATGTGAGGGGGTATGAAGATACATGGGACATGGCGGACATGGATGTGAGGGGGTATGAAGATAAACGGGACATGGATATGAAGGGTATGAAGATACATGAGACATGGATGTGAGGGGGGATGAAGATACACGGGTCATGGATGTAAAGGGGGTGAAGATACACGGGACATGGATGTAAAGGGGGTGAAGATACACGGGACATGGACGTGAGGGGGGCTGAAGATACATGGGACATGGATGTGAGGGGGTATGAAGATACACGGGACATGGAAGTGAGGGGGTATGAAGCTACACGGGACATGGATGTCAGGGGGTATTAAGACACACGGGACATGGAAGTGAGGGGGTATGAAGATTCACGGGACATTGGTGTGAGGGGTTGAAGATACACGGGACATGGATGTAAGGGGGGGTGAAGATACACGGGACATGGATGTCAGGGGGTGAAGATACACGGGACATGGATGTAAGGGGGGGTGAAGATACACGGGACATGGATGTGAGGGGGTATAAAGATTCACGGGGCATGGATGTGAGGGGGTATGAAGATACACGGGACATGGATGTGAGGGGGTATGAAGATACAAGGGACATGGATATGAGGGGGTAAGAAGATACACGGCACATGGATGTGAGGGGTTATGAAGATATACGGGAGGGGGATGATGATACAGGGGACATGGATGTGAGGGGGGATGAAGATACACAGGACAAGCATGTAAGGTGGTGGAAGATACACTGAATATGGATTTAACGGGGTATGAAGATACATGTGGGGGGAGGGTGAAAATACACGGGATATGGGCATAGGGGGTGGTGAAGATAAACAGGACCTGTATGTGAGGCGAAGTACATGGATGTGAGAGGGATGAAGATACACAGGAATGGATGTGAGGTGAATGAAGATAAACAGGACATGGATGTGGGGTCGGGGAGAAGATACATGGGACATGGATGTTAGCGGGGATGAAGATACATGAGACAGGGATGTAAGAGGGGATGAAGATACATGGGACATGGATGTGACATGGATGAAGAAACACAGGACATGGATGTGAGGGGGGATGAAGATACCAGGGACAAGGATGTGATGGGGATTAAGATGCATGGGACATGGGTGTAAGATGGAATGATGATACAGGAAAAGGATGTGAGGGGGATGAAAATACACAAGACATGGATGTGAGGGGGATGAAGATACACGGGACATGGATGTGAGGGAGATGAAGATACACAGGACATGGATGTGAGGGGGGTGAGGATACACAGGACATTGATGTGAAGGAGATGTATATAAACAAGGCATAGATGTAAGGGGAATAAAGGTACATGGGAAATGGATGTGAGGGGATGAAGATACACGGGACATGAATGTGAGGGGGATGAGATACATGGGACATGGACTTGAGGGGGGTTAGGATACACGGGACATGGATGAGAGGGGGGATGAAGATACACAGGACATGTATGTGAGGGGGTGGAAGATACACAGGATATGGATTTGAGTGGGGAAGAAGATGCATGGGGCATGGATGTGAGGGGGTGTGAAGATACATGGGACATAGATGTGAGGGGGATGAAGATACATGGGACATGGATGTGAGGGGGGATGAAGATACATGGGACAAGAATGTGAAGGGAAATGAAGATACACAGGATATGGCTTTGAGTGGGGAAGAAGATGCATGGGACATGGAAGTGAGGAGGGGTAAAGATACATGGGACATGGATGTGAGGGGGGGTGAAGATACATGGGACATAGATGTGAGGGGGATGATGATACACGAAACATGAATGTGAGAGGGATGAAGATATCCAGGACATGGATGTGAGGGGGATGAAGATACATGGGACATGGAAGTGAGGGGGGATGAAGATGCACGGGACATGGGTGTGAGGGGGATGAAGATACATGGAACACGGATGTAAGAGAGGATGAAGATACACGGGACATGTATGTGAGAGGGGTGAGGATACACGGGACATGGATGTGAGGGGGGGATGAAGATACACGGGACCTGGATGTGAGGGGGCATGAAGATACACAGGATATGGATGTGAGGGGGCATGAAGATACACAGGACATGGATGTGAAGGGGTATGAAGATACATGGTACATGGATGTGAGGGGGGATGAAGATACATGGTACATGGATGTGAGGGAGATGAAGATACATGGGACATGGATGTGAGGGGGATGAAGATAAATGGGACATAGATGTGAGGGGGGATGAAGATACACAAGACACAGATGTGAGGGGGATGAAGATACATGGGACACGGGTGTGAGTGGGGGTGAAGATCCACGGGACATGGATGTGAGGGGGATGAAGAAGAGTTTTCACAGGAATCGGTGTAAAGCTTGCAGCTGATTGGTTGCTAGAGTTCACGGCACCTAAATGCACTGTTTAAGGTGTAATGATGGCAGGCCACCAAATGATTATGATTGTCTGTCTAAATTTTTGCCGTTTGATGGGGACACCTGGCAGGTGCTGGAAATGCTGAAGTCCAACCCGAGGACCTGCTGCAGGAATTTGTAAATTGTATAAGCACCCTGAAAGCAATCTTTATTATCCGGGAATAGGAGGTCAGAGGTTGGAAAATGAAACGCCATGCAAAGTCCACCTTCAGAAATTGGCTGCAGAATAAAAGTATCAGGTGACCTCGTTTTATGAGCTGCCGACTTATTAATTGGGAAAACAATTTCATCATGTTAAGAGACATTTCCAGAGGTGACCTCCTCACATATATTATCTCTGCATGTCCTCTATCAGACTCCATCTTGTACTAAGAATCTCAGGCCTGTTAGTGGGCAGAAGGCCAATATTGTCTTACCGCATTTCACCCTTTGAGCTCTTCTTTCTGGCATTCTGTACATTTCCCATTCCTAGAGAGAAAAGAGAGATATTGAGAATCTATTGTATATGATCAGCCTCCAAATGAGCCCGCACAGCACGGGCCTCCACATCACATGTGAGATACAATGTTCATTCTGTGGCTTGGTTTCAGGCCATTCACTTAGCTTAGTAAATGAGATACATCTGCTGACTTCACCACCCAATTGTGTGCAAGGAATAATCTCTCTTTTGGATTCCATTGTACTCAATTTATTATTCTAAGTGAATTTTTACCAGATTCAATTTGCTATGTGAACATTCTAAACACCTTCAGTAAATCAGCTTTTATTTCTTCTGTGAAAGAGAGGCCCGTACCCGTAAGAAATTAGGCACAGGGCCTACATGATGGGGGGGGGAGGCCTAGCCCAGGGGTGGTAAGGGTTAATAAATACAGTAAGGCTTGAGGGCGCTATGCTAGTGTGGAGCGTGGGGTAGGAGGGGATGAGGATGGAAAGGATGAGTTATAAGGGACTGGACGAAAGTCTCTTTTGGAAGAAAAAGTTTCCCTCCAACCCACCTCTTTTATAGTTATAAATATAACTTGAAAGTTTGGTTAATTTTAGCAGTTGCAGTCTTGGAAGGCAAGGATCCAGTGCATTGGTAAGGTAGTGGAATTTGGCGGGGGGGATCCTCTTTGGTGGGGTCTCCCCTGTTATGGTGAAGGGATGAATATGGCTCCTGAGGCAGTGCTGGGTGGCTAGGGGCCAAGGTGGAGATGTTGGAAGAGTTAAAGTCCTGTTAGGTGCCGATTTTGCCTTCTGAGACCTGCAGCCTGTTTGTTTGGGTGTATAACTGGCAGTATGGAGTTTGATAACATTATAGATATTGTTGTTATGGTTAGGTTGGTAAATAGGTATATTCAATGTAAAATGTTTGAGTTATATAATCCTGGTTAAGTAATATTAATAATATTAATGGAGTGTTATATCATGTTAATGTATGCTTGCATATCAAAAGTGTAAATGTATTTATTTATTTGTCATTTATTTATTATTGGATATTTGTAATTATTTGAATGGTTAATTTATTTATTGGTGTTTAAATAAACGGCTGCTTGCCAGGGGGGGGGGGATCTGTATATCAGAATTTTCCTGCATTTAGGGAGAAGAACCAGATCCTTTTACTGAATTGGGCAGAATCTTTGGCTGGCAGTCTAGGGTCTCTCCCATTCATAGAAATAAACCATTTCACAGATAACAAATGTCAACAAGCTATTTTGTCCGAGTTTTGTCAGTGGAAGCCATAAAGGAAGATTAAAGGTTTGCCAGAGGGAAGATGGCACAGCGCAGCAAACTGGCACCAAGCCCAACTCTAATTGAAAAAGAACTTTTTCCTTTGTTACACTGCAAACAGATCCAGAGAGTGTCCCCGAGAGGAGAGGATCCGAGTACAGCTCCCTGGGGTCATTCCTTTCTCCGGCTTTATTCCCAGGGAAGAAGAATGATTAAAGAATAGCAAAAACACTGCAGAGTACAACAAACACACAAAACACTCCAGCTGGGAAGATTCCAATTTCTCCGACATGTTATTATTATTATACAGTATGTATATAGCGCCAAGATATTAGCAGTGCTGTACAAAGTCCTTAGTCATGTGACTGTATGAGAAGTCTTCCAAAGTTATCAATCAGTACCTTACTTTCTAGGTAGAAAACGTGACATAAATCTGTCTGCATAGAGTTATGGATTTCAGTTCTTCCAAAAGGTAAATCTGATTGTGTGCTAGAGGGAAGGATGACTTCTCGAGATTATCTGGACAAGATGGAAGATCCTGAAGATGTCATAGGAGTTTATCTGGTGAAAGAGTAGGTTGGAAGGCCTGGAAGGTGTCAGAGAAGATTATCTGAACAAAGTAGAAATCACCAGAGCTCCTTTGTATAATAATTATATCTTTAAAGTGAAATGAAGTGTCATTGTTATAAAAGAAGCAAATATTACGGGGCTGCCCGGTCCCTTCATATTAGGGAGAAGATTATCTGGTAGGAAGACAAAGTAGAAATCCCTAAAAGTATCGGAGATGATAATCTAGAGAAAGGACCAGAAAAATCCTTCCAATGGTTAGAAGTAGACGACTCTGATTTGTCAGAAAAGTTTATGTGAATCTGATGTGAAAAGAAAAGATTACTGATCTCATTTTAGAACCGGGCCCTAGGAATGACATTACCATATGAACACAGAATTATTAGGGGGGGGGGCTGTGCAGAGTACTGGTCTTATCAGTGATGGGTTTATTGGGGATAAGGTCCAGGAATGTCACCGCGCCCAAGTCATGTGATGCTGATGAGACGGGAAGTGGTGGGGTGACAGGTGGGAAGGTCGGGGGAGGGGACAGGTGGGAAGGTTTGGGGTTGGGTGGGAAGGTTTGGGCCTATGTGATAGGCTGTTAGTCTGGGGGGTTCCCGAACCCCTTTAGTTGGAATAGACCCTATAACTAGAGGCAATCTGTATACAGTGCACCCCCCAGGAATGTAATTTCCTGCCTTTAGCAGTTACCTGGTCATGTGATCACAGAAAGTGGCCCCTTCCATTAAGCAGGTGAGGATAAGTAGTGTGGCCCTTTTAACCTGTGACTGGTCACTAGACACCCCAAAGCCCTGAAACTGCGGCTGGGTGCCCCCATCTTGGATGTGATGTCAGCAGGCGAAGGTGACCCCAAGATTTAACCCCCCCACTTTAGAATAGTTGACAATTCTTTGGTTTTCAGGTTCTTGGTGCTGACTTTTTTCCCAATGTTGTAGATGGTGGGGTGTGCGGGCTGTTACCCGGGGTATAGCCGGAGGTGTGCGCTGGGAGGGTCTCTGCTCACCTCCGGCTGGGAAGGCAGGTAATGCGATCCGCTGTGAGAAGACTCAGTGCAGCCCGGCAGCTCCTCCGCCATGTGCTGCATCAATGAATGGCCCAAAAGATTCCTGAAACCCTTCTTCCAGCACCTCACCCAGCGCCAGGTATGGGGCCGCCAGGTATGGGGCCACCTGACGCCCAGCCAGTCCTGAATTATCACATTGTTCCTGAGATTGTGATTTCTCTTTTAGGTGGAGAAATGTGTGGACAACGAGGCGGAGAAGGATTATCTGTACGATGTGCTTCGTATGTACTACCAGTGAGTGTTACCCCGGGGTACATCATCTGCTGCCCCCCATAGACCTGTTTGGCAGGATAGACCAGAGGGGGTCATGGATACTCTGGGGCATGTATGGACAGGGAGGGTGCGTG
>NC_092866.1:66577956-66578523 GCF_032062135.1 Pyxicephalus adspersus | reverse complement strand
AAATGCACTGGGGAGGTGCGGGGTGGACTAGGATGTAGGGAATAGTTTGGGAATTGGGTCCAGGATAAAGGACATGGGGCCGTTATATTCTGGACCTCTCCCTGAGTGAGCGGCAGTCAGAGCTTTGTTCTTGGATCGGTTTCAGGCTTCTCATTGTTCTGGGTATAGAGAGACGGCTCAGCACCGTGAATTGGGCTTCTCAATTATTAACAGACTTCCAGGATTGGCGGCACCAACGCTGCAGCTCTGTATTTTACCTCCCAATAATTCTTTACACACCGGACCTGGAAGAAGTATGTGGCCCCCATCCCACCCCCGGGAAGTTTTCATGGAATAATAAACAGTGGGTTTGCTGCTGTTTGACAGAAATATTCACCCCCTTTAATATGACACACTGAAAGTCACATGATTAGTTTAATGGGGATCCCCTGTAGTCAGGTGACCACAATATAAAACCAGGGGGGCCCAACTTTTGAGCCGGTATCAGATAATCTTTGGGGTGCCACAAAGATACTCAATGACCATGTGGAAAAAATGAAAAGTTGGTTAGAAGCCACCTGGGACACT
>NC_092866.1:66554859-66575699 GCF_032062135.1 Pyxicephalus adspersus | reverse complement strand
GGGCATTGTCACCAATAAATGTCTGCAGCAGTCACGTCGTACAGCCTGCTTATTGTAGGGAACAGCTGGGGCAGCAACCAGTTTATAGATTGCCCATCTGCGGGCGTGTTCTGGGACCCTCGCCGGAGGAGAATGTGATTGGCTGGTTACTCTCCGCCATGTTTAATGTTCTTCTCCATTGAAGATGATTGAAGCCCATTCTACACCCAGACTGCCGGGCACAGGGCGATGATGGGGGGATTTTGGGATAGTTGGTCATGTGATCTTCTCTCACCCCCCAGGTCCATGAATCTGCCAGTGTTTGTGGGCGATCTGAAGCTCGTCATTAATGAGCCGTCACGGTTGCTGCTGTTTGATGCCATCCGTCCTCTCATCCCGCTGAAGCACCAGGTGGAGTACGATCAGCTGACTCCAAAACGGTCCAGGTAATCCGGGGTACCATTCTGCCTGTGCTGCAACCCAGTCGTCTGTTACGGTGCCGATCAGATTGGTTGCTATGGGTTACTGCACAGGAGGGTTACCATTGGGGAAAGCTGAGCCCATTGTATAGAGCGTCATGGTTTCTGTCCTCAGGAAGCTGAGAGAAGTGAAATTGGACCGTTCTCACCCCGATGGACTCGGCTTTAGTGTTCGAGGAGGTCTGGAGTTTCGATGCGGATTGTTCATCTCCCATATCATGAAGGAGGGCCAGGCGGACAGTGCGGGACTGCAGGTGAGGTCACATGATACTCGCTCCCCCCTCCATTACCCCTTCATCCTGGTTGACCAGGGTCACTGCCTGCTACCAGGGGTTAGTCTGGGGTTAGGAGGGTGCAAAAAGAAAGCATTGGTGGGTCCCCCCCCCTACACACCTGACATGGTTTCCGTTCTCAATATAAGTTTGGTGTACTGGTGAAGTCACAGGCGGTGGGGTCTGTGTAGTGTCCCCCGTGTGATGCCGCTGGATGGGGTCTGGGTCCCCCCCCCCGTGTAAGTTCGTTGGACGGGGTCCGGGTTCCTGTGTGTAACGTGTATGGGGATGTAGTGGTGGTGGCGCCCCCAGTGGTCGTTTCCTTGCACTGGTCACTCTTCTGCAAGGTTCTCACGCTGTAATCTTATCTGGGTTTAGCCATTGAAGGTGGAGACATATTGATGTGTTGAGGTGGAGAATATGGGGGGGCGGGGTAGTTTGGGCCTCCTTTATGGGGGGGCGGGGTAGTTTGGGCCTCCTTTATGGGGGGGCGGGGTAGTTTGGGCCTCCATACATGTAATAAATCCCGGTATGAGGTCGCTGGTGTCAGTGAAATATGTGCAGCTCTGGTTATCGGGGGATTTATCGGGATTGTGGAATGCCGCATTATTATTGGCCGTTTCCCAGTCTCGGCTCTGGTTGCTTTGTGCGGATAATTCTTTACATGCCGCTTGGAAATTTCAGAACATTAATCCCCCGGTGCTGGGTAATGGTTCCCTTTGTCTGCTGCCGGTAATAATCTCGTATTGTATATCTCCGACCCGCCGTCTCGGGGCCCCTGACCTGCAGATTGGGGTCAGTGCTGTGTTCCTGGCATGCAGTTTGCACCCCCCGGAGCCCGGGGTGGGAAAAAGGCCCCATATTCAGGGCTGAGAGCAAAGTGTCACCCCGAATACAGAATGTTCCCTGTAATTGGGGATGGGGAAGTACCATACACCCTCCATGTGTACACCGGACTATGCATTGCTTTGTGTCTCTGCAGGACGGGAAGAGCAGTGTGGCGGGATTGGCATCGGCCGGTGGGAGGGAGGTAAAGGAGAAGAAAGTCTTCATCAGCCTGGTGGGCACCACAGGGATGGGCTGCAGGTAAGTGGAGATGAAAGTCAGCAATTCCAGATGACGCCACAAGATGGCGACTTTCACCATATGACGTTTTTCATGGTCTGCCAACAGACTTGTAGGTGATTGTGTGATTCACATGTGTGTGCGTCACATTGTGTGTGTATTATTGTGTGCGTGTGTAATATTGTGTGTATTATTGTGTAATATTGTGTGTGTGTCACATTGTGTGCGTGTGTGTGTATTATTGTGTGATATTGTGTGTGATTGTGTGTGTATTATTGTGTAATATTGTGTGTGCGTCACATTGTGTGTGTGTGTGTATTATTGTGTGCGTGTGTAATATTGTGTGTGTGTCACATTGTGTGCGTGTGTGTGTATTATTGTGTGATATTGTGTGCGTGTGTGATTGTGTGTGATTGCTTGTGTGCATTGTGTGTGCGTCACATTGTGTAATGATACATACAGAGAAGCAGTGGCTGCCCGTGAGCCTGACAGCCGAATGAAAGTTGTGTTTCTATTCTGGACGTTTCCCGATGGTTTTTATTCTCCTGTTCTTCGTGTCCTCCAGGGGGGGTAAACCCGGGATTACTGACCATTCTGTGACAGGGAGCCGCCCTCTTCTGTTTCCCCATAGATGATCCTGATTTGTGGAATGTCGTAATGACGCATCCCCTGCACAGGAGTTCCTCCATTCCTGGCATGTGCCGGGGATGCTGGGATTCTGAGCTGCACATGTAGGAGATGATTTGCCCACTAGGTGGTGATCAGGCAGGTCGGGGCAGTTATGGCAGGAGAGGCAGCACCTGTCCTTTTCCCGCCTGGTGGGGCAATGATTTCATGTTGTGGGGGAAGGGTTTCTGTGCTCAGTGACCCCACGGATGGTTTTATCTCCGCCTCCTCTGGGGTCACAGAGTTCGTATTTCTTGTGGGCAGATGTGCATTGTGGGTGTGGTCAGTGTGGGCGTGGCATCCACATGTTTATTTCTTGCAGCATCTCCAGCGGCCCATCCCAGAAACCCGGAATATTCATCAGTAATGTGAAGCCCGGTTCCATATCTGCGGAGGTGGGATTGGAGGTAAGTCGGCCAGGATGGGGGTAGGTCTGTCAATGTGCGGGATTTGTCCTACCCCTGTGTGACATTTGTCCTCCTAGGTTGGTGACCAGATCATAGAGGTGAACGGCGTGGATTTCTCCAACGTGGACCATAAAGAGGTACAAACAGAGCCGGGGACTTCTTCCAGGGCAGGAGGCCGAGATGGGGGCGGGGCTGAGGGTGGTGCTAAGGAGGGGTAACAGTGGGTGGGGTATGTGATAGCTGGGGGTATTTGATATA
This sequence comes from Pyxicephalus adspersus, assembly GCF_032062135.1. NCBI lineage: Eukaryota > Metazoa > Chordata > Amphibia > Anura > Pyxicephalidae > Pyxicephalus > Pyxicephalus adspersus. The sequence continues at coordinate 66,572,573 of NC_092866.1, read as the reverse complement.
TAAAGTTTCTCCTCATTATTTCATTTCAGGCTGTACAAGTATTGAAGGGCAGCAGAAGTCTGACGCTGAGCATTGTGACGGGAGCGGTATGTGACACGCGTGATAAGTGACATACGTGTGCCGGGGAACCTGGGGGGGATAATAATGCTACATTGGGGTCCGGTAGTGTTACCCGGGGATCCTCGCTGATTACTGATCTGCTGCTGGGTGATTATACCCACAATGCAATTTTTCATCTTGAGCAGGACAGCCCCCAGGAAAGCAGCGGCGATGGGTTGGATGTGCGTTACACGTGTGTGTGTGTATAATATATATATTGTATCAATGTGCGTTACACGTGTGTGTGTGTGTGTATAATATATATATTGTATGTATGTGCGTTACATGTGTGTGTGTATAATATATATATTGTATGTATGTGCGTTACACGTGTGTGTGTGTGTGTATAATATATATATTGTATGTGCGTTACATGTGTGTGTGTATAATATATATATATTGTATGTATGTGCGTTACACGTGTGTGTGTGTGTGTGTATATTATATATATTGTATGTATGTGCGTTACACGTGTGTGTATATTATATATATTGTATGTATGTGCGTTACACGTGTGTGTGTGTGTAAATTTATTATATATATTGTGTGTATGTCTCTCTTTTATGGTAATCGGTGACCTCACTTGGTGTTAGATTCGCCAGCCTGCTAATGATTTGTACGTTTTTTTTGTTCATTGATTTGTCAGTAGCGTTGTCATGTGACCATTTCTATGGCCAGTGATTTGGCTGGTGTTTTGTACTTCCAGCAAATAATAAATTGTCTTCAAATATTGTGGATCACAGTGATGTCAGCTGATCGCTTTGTATTTCTATTTAGCGTTTGGATGGTTCTATCGCTATGACGGGAAGTTCCCGACTCTTAGGAAGGTATGACGTGTGCCGTGTATCTGCGTGCCGTGTATCTGCGTGCCGTGTCTCAGGTGGGTCCGGCTGCTGTGATATGTTATGATCTTACATACATGTCAGTAGCATGCAGAGGACCTGCATCTATCTCTGCCATATTTTCCCATAATCCTCTGCATTGCCCATATATTGCCTGTGGGCTGAGTTTGTTCATTTCTCTGATCTCTTACACATTGAACCCAGAGCCTTCCTGTTGCCCAGCTTGGGGTCCGGGGCCCTCTATAGGAGCTAAGCAGCTTTTATTACTGCTGGTTCCATGGCCAGAGAGCCCTGACGACTGCAACATAATCAGTGCCATCAATCTTATTATTAAACCGGATTTCTATAGTGCCAACATAATATGCAGCGCAGTACATTTAGGGATCATTGTGTCCGGCAGCATTTTTCCAGGCCTGTCAACATGGAGTCTATACTGCCCATATACATGGTACTATGGTGGGCAGTATCTACATGGGGGCTGTATGGAGGGGCATATAATTGTACAGGAAGTCTCTAGGGGGTTGGTGCTGTTTGTAGAACCCCTGGATCTGCTATGATGGCGTCCCTCTCCAGTTCTGCTGTCAGTTTGCAGTTTTCGTAGCTGAGTCCTCGCCAGTTTGTTCCCCGTGCAATGAGGAAATAGGGACTCGTCCAGCTACAAATGTTTGGTTTTGTCTCACTTCTGGGATGCTTCACCCTTTGAATTTCCCCTCCCCAGAAGGGGAAAGAGCGGAAAAAGTCAAAAGCAGAAATTCTGATGGAGCAAAAGAAAAGTAAGAAGGAGATGGAGTTTGAGCAGAAACTGGCCAGAGAGAAGGAGGAGATGCTGGAGAAGGAGAAGCAGCTGAAGATAAACCGCCTGGTGCAAGAGGTAAATCTGCCCCATTGTGTCTGCAACATTCAGAGCTGACCCCTCCTAATACACAATCATTGTATACCCGGCATGGCACCAAGAATGCCCCCCCATTGTACATTATATAGATGCCAACATTTTGTGAATTCTTCATCTCTTGTGGGACTATAAATATATAGAACCATCTGTCATGTGACTAGGTGTCTGAGACGGAGCGGGAGGACTTGGAGGAGTCTGAGAAGGTTCAGCATTGGGTGGAGAGATTATGTCAGACCAGACTGGAACAGATCTCCTCTGCTGAAAACGATACACACGAGGTAAGTGCCACCTGAAACTACCTTAACCCCTCCTGTACATTCATCTTCCTGGGGTCATATATTGTTTTATGATTCTATAATGTACCCAGTGGGCATACTGAATATTCTCCCCAATTCCTGTACCTATTCTGTAAATTATACTATAGAGGACAGCTGGTCCTTGCTGTCAGTACAGGTCCTCTTTTGTGCTATTATTGGTTCTAGGGATCTGGAGGACGTCCATCAACCACCGCTTCTCCCCTGCCATCTGTACCTGTGGCCAGCACAGTCAAAAAGTTTGGTGGAGGCCTCCAGCTTCACACAACAGATCTGGATGAGGCTCATTTAGAAGAGGTGTCTCGTCCTGTGAAAAGAATGGCACCTCCACCTCCCTCCCCCCGTTCAACACCCACAGCTAACATCGCGCACCCATCTTCATCACCCAACATCACTATGCTGAGGAGGAGTGCCCCCCCAGCCCCACCGGGAGCCCCTTGGACCACCCCTATGCAGCAAACATGGATGCATCTGCCATCTCCAGTACCATCATCTCCGCCTGTGCAGACAGCTCTCGCTGGTTCCTCCTTCCCACCGCTGCCATTCTCCGATGAGCTAAAGAATTACAGAGGACGATCTGCAATGAGATCTTCAAACCCAGAGCCAAGCTATCCACCAAGCCCAAAGGTACCGGTCATAACGTCTTCGTTTTCTCCAAAAAGGGTCAATGTACCACGAGCTTCCATTGGGGGATGAACTCGGGAGATCTGCTAGGAAAATGCCAGAAATGGTTTGATGGGCTTTGTGATATTACAAACATTAAAATTGTAATTCCCTGCCCAGTAATATTTATTTAGATACCTGGAAATCTTCATATACTTTGTATTAACCCCGAAGTGTTTACATGCAATACTTTTCATTCTCATCTAGTGAGGGACATCTCTGGGTTGTACTGCTGCCTACAAGAGGACGCTGGCAAATATTCTCTATGGATCAGACAAGATAACTTTTTTTCTCTGGTGTTCATGAGAGTCTCTTGCATGGGTGGCCTTCCGGGTAACACTGGGTCTGACCTCCTTGTCTGGGCGGATTGTCAGGCACTTCCTGTTCTTTTCACCAGTCAGTACATAAACTTCCAATTTTTTGTCTACCAACAATGCCAATGTCCTCAGCCTGGAATCTTATGGCACCCTGCTCTTTAATTGTGATATTTGTCTTGTTTATCTCTGCCAGATGTGACTGTAAAATATTCTGACCCAAATCACCGCTAAAAAACTTTCACTTGCTGACAACTTGTATCCCCCCCCCCCATACCTGTTTTTATTGGTTATCCCCACTGTACATCCATCATGTCCTGCCTTACCAGTCACTTACTATTGCAGGAGGGGATGCACCTGTTCTAAGGACTCTCAAGCTTTAAACACTTTAAAGCCATTTTTAAAGTTGAGTTCTTGCTTGTCCTTCATTCCTTTCTAGCATTGTCCTTGCTATGTCTGGCTTTGTGTCAAATACACTGAGCAGATTGCGGTAGCTGTGCATTCTTCACTGTCACATCTTCTCAGTTGGGTCTCATGTCACTTTGTGTAGGGCATCTTGGATTAAAAAGTATTTTATTTGCATGGGGTGGGGAAGATGCCCATGGACGCTTAGCAGAGGTCCATGGGTGCGAGGGCGCACTTAGTCTTTTCATTGCTTATTTATTTAAGTAGTTCTTTGATTTCCACTCCCCTGGCCGAGTCTATAAGATCATCAGACCATTGCCCCTCTGCCTGAAGATGCTCCCCCACTTTCCAGAGTCCGGACACTTCATTTTGGGTAGTTTGCTCGTCAGATCTATGCTTGTGGTAGCTGGTCTCCCCCCAGAGCTGTAACGTTTTGCTCTGTGCCACATCTTTGATATCTCAAATCCCTGTGGGTCATGATACATTCACTGCAGTCTGCATCTCCGAGCTCCAAATGCCTTCATTTAACAAGAGAAGTACTGCATGGAATCTCTTCATCATCTTCACCGGGCTCACTTTCTGGATCCCCCCATCTTTCCAGCTCATCTGCGATTCCTCCACTTGCTTGACCAATTCTGAGTCTCTGATCTTACCATGATCAAGGTTTGGAAATTTTTGCAAGGTCCCTCATGGGAAATGTGTTTTTACAGGGCCGAGTCCCAGAACTTCCATGCCAAGGACTAAATCGGTGTCTAGTTCTTGGCATTAGCAGAAGTTTGGTTTCTGCATCTCAAAACCTGTTATCTCCCCATTTTCTGTGTGAGACCTTTGGGGGGTTCCGATGTAGCCCCCTCATCCATTCTCATGTGACTCTGAATTAGGTTCTTCCAATGCTCCAAAAAAATCCATTCCATTTCAGCAAAGAGTCGGAGGCCCAAAGAAACCCATTTTCTCCCTGCTCAGTGTACGGGGGGTGTAGGGTTCAGGACTGGTTTGTCCTCAGCACATTGTTCTTCCATTTTCTGGGTACGTCAGGCTATTGCTCAGCTTTGTGTCCCGGAGAGATCATTATGGAGTTTATGGTATTAGGAATTGGGCACAACCCTACTGATTCTATTTCCCAGGTTTGGATAGCCGGCTTCTTCTCATTCCTGATTTTGGACATCTTGAAGTTGAACGGTTTCCAGTCTCCCTCAATAAACCAAAAATTGGACCCCTATGGGGTGTTTATTGGGGTCTTTGGGCCCCTCCTTTGTTTTTGATGCTTTTTTTTTACCCCTTTGCATTAGAACTGGGGAATGGGCGGGGGGGTTCTGGTCTCAGGGTGGCTCTTTTTGGTGTCCGTATAATCCAACGGTAAAAAGCTGTGTGCACAGAACAACTTTTTATATTTGTGTTGTGTAATAATAAATGTGGTTGGGCTGTGGCGGCTGATGTTCTGTCTGATCGGAGTCTCTCCGCAGGTTGTCAGGAATACATCAAACGTCAGTAAAATCTCTTCCAACTCAAGCAGTCCGCTGGTATGTGGGGGAAAGGGGGGTGCCTGGATTGCAGTGTTGTGGTGCTGGGTTTCGGGGGGCTCCTTCTTTGGTTGGTGTGGTTCTGGGTTCCGGGGGGGGCTCCCTTTTTGGTTGGTGCTGGGTCTCAGGGGGGCTCCCTCTTTGGTGCGGTGTTGTGGTGCTGGGTTCTGGGGGGGGGGGGGGCCTCCATCTTTAGTTAGTGTGGTGCTGGGTCTCGGGGGGGCCCCCTCGTTGGTCTGGTGCTGGGTTTCGGGAGGGGGGGCTCCCTCTTTGGTTGGTGCTGGGTCTCAGGGGGGCCCCCTCGTTGGTGTGGTGCTGGGTTTGGGGGGGGCTCCCTCTTTGGTTGGTGCTGGGTCTCAGGGGGGCCCCCTCGTTGGTCTGGTGCTGGGTTTGGGGGGGGCTCCCTCTTTGGTTGGTGCTCAGGTATTGCATTGCAGTTTATAGATGAGATCTTTACGGAGGATTTACCACTGCTGATTACTTGGAAATGCCGATGGCAGCTTTATTATAGAGAAAAATAATTGGGGGGTGGAACCTCCGTGCCTACAAAAAGTAGGGGTAGCTGGGGACCCAGAAACGTCCCTATGTGAGAATCCAGAGGGGTTCTACCCTCCATCTTCTGCCCCTTGTGTTTCCTATTGGTTAATGGATGATGGCATTGTGTGTCCAATAACATTTTCCTTTCTGCTGACCTTCACGTTGGTAAATGCAGCAGCTGGCACCCAGCCCACCAACTCAACGCCGGCCCGCTGTGCCAATCCCATCCAAACCGATCATGCTGCCTCCCGACACCAACTTCCTGCTGAGACCAAAGGCCGACCCCCTGGTGAGTCTGACCTGCCGATAATCGGCTCCATTTATTGGGTCACCACATTGAGTGTTCTGTTATTTCTTGCAGCCCCCCGAGATGTTGAAGCGAATGGTTGTCTATAACACATCCTTCCCGGCCAGCAAGAAACAAGTAATTCCCTCTGCTTGGTGTGACCCCCACCCTCTGCCTTCTTACCCCATCACCCTGAATTAGTGATAGTGTAATGGGGGGGTCAGATAAATATTACTCCTACCCCCCCATGTGTCGGCTCCTCATAGGTCAGTGCTGGGGGTCGTATTATACATTGCACTATGGGGAGGGGGGTACAAAACGCTGCAACCATTGGGTGTGCCATGTAGGTCACATGATCTGCCCGTCATTTCTTGCCATCCGGAATTCTCTCCGCTGACATCAGATCTCTGCTTGTCAGGACGACTCGGCCTCCTCCTCTCTGTGTTTCTCTTCCATTAAATTCTCCTTTTCTTTATCGAGGGTTTCCAGAAGTATGTGGAGGATTTCAACCCGCATTCCATGGTGAGTCAAATATATTGTAAGAAAGAAGGGGTTGGCCGCGCCGTGCGGCATGAAGGGGTTGGCCGCCTGTGCCGCGTGATTTTCCTTGGGGTTGGCCGCCTGTGCCGCGTGATTTTCCTTGGGGTTGGCCGTGCTGCGTGACTTTCCTTGGGGTATCGGACTCTTAATGTTGTTCTTATGTTTTCAGTTTACAGCGGAGCAGATTACCGGGAAGGACGTCCGACAACTCCGAATAAAAAAGGTGAAATGTCTGCGTATTGTACACAATGGCGTCTCATCCCAGCAGATGATAGGTGGACCCTTCCATAGAGAGATTTCCCCCTGCCCCCCCCCCCCTTCTGGCTCCTTTAGGGGCATTTTCCTTTCCATGATTACAGCTGCCATGGCTTCTAATTACCCTGATTGATCCCTGATCGTGACTCCATACCCTGCCAAGGTCACCCTGAAATACCCCGGCCCAGCACTGTAACCCTCCCCCATCCATTCAGATTGTGGACAGCTCAGACTCCATGGAAGCTAAAAAAAATAAGGCCCCCCCACCCCTCCTCAAGGCTTCCTCAGGGCCCTACCCCTCTCCTCAAGGCTTCCTCGGGGCCCTCCCCCTCTCCTCAAGGCGTCCTCGGTACCCCTTTCTCGGTTTGCTCCCCACTCACGATTGGCTCAGTGTTGGTTGCTGGAATATTCTATGTTGCTGTTTCCTGCAGGATGGGGCCCTGGATCTGGCTGTGGAGGGTGGCATTGAATCTCCGATCGGGAAGATTGTCGTCTCCGCCATATACGATGGAGGGGCAGCTGACAAACATGGTTGGTGCAACAATCCATCACCACAATAAGAGAATTCCGGGCTAAGTTTCTGCTACAAATCCACTCTGGGGATTATGGAGTCAAAGACCAACATTGGGCCCCCCCCCGGGCAACCAGAATATGGGTGCCCCCCCCCCCGGGCAACCAGGATATGGGTGCGCCCCCCCTCCCCCAGGGCAACCAGAATATGTGGCCCCCCCCCCCGGGCAACCAGGATATGGGTGCGCCCCCCCTCCCCCAGGGCAACCAGAATATGTGCCCCCCCCCCCAGGGAAACCAGAAAATAAGGCTATCCCTATATTCTGGGGGGGCCCCATGTCGGGCCCTATATTCTGGGGGGGGCCCCCATGTCAGGCCCTATATTCTGGGACTAGAGGAGCTCTGCAGACGGGGTAAGGTGGTGTTCAGATTGCAGGCATTGGTGGTTGCCACTGACTGATAGGGATGATTATACTGAGGCATCGCACTACCCCCGGGGGTATTTAGTAGGGATCAGACCCCCCCCCATTTTTGGAAGTGTCGGCTTTGTAACCTTCCTGATCCGGGTGTCTCTCTTCCAGGTGGGATTGTCAGAGGAGATGAGATTTTGGCTGTGAATGGAAAGATTCTTACTGATGTGACGTTGTCGGAGGCGCAAACCACTCTGGCGAAAGCCTGGAGCTCAGGAGGGGTAAGTGACCGCGATGAGCCGCATGTGACCTGTGCGTGACCTGCGCCGCCATGTCTGATATTCACTCATATATAACGGCTTTGTGTTCTGCAGGACTGGATTGACCTGGTCATCGCTGTGTCTCCACCCAAGGAATATGATGACGAGGTGTAAGTGTCCCCATCTATGTACGGCCCTCGGGGGAGGGGCATTCACAGCCAGCTGCTTCTCAGGGTAGGATGGGGGAGGTCTCATGTCCGCAGTAAGCCAATAGGAGCTCCCCACCCCTTCTGGAGTAGGAGGGGGGATGTGGAGGCAATCGGCCAATAGGAGCTTTCCTCTGCTTCTTGTTGGTGGAAGTAGAGTGCCGATTGTCAGCTAATAAAAGTAAGTTGTAGCCATTTCCTGATATTTGTTCCTAAATCTGGCTTTGTCTGCCCTAAGGATTATTGGGTGACTACAAGTCACAGCATGTCCTTGGTACCATAGCGCAGTGTGTCAGTCTGATGTATGTAATAAAGGGGTCCTCCGCTGCCTGTAGATTCATGTCATTTAGCAGGATTTCCATCCCCAAAGCAGCTTCAGTGTAACTTGTAGATGATTGATGTAGAAGCTTGATTGGCTCTCTGAGGACACTGGGCACTTTGTAACAGAAAGTTTAGTGTATGGAACACGTTGCCCCCCTCACCACCACCTCTGGGGGCAGAGAATAGAAACCCGCTAAGGTGCCCTCTCTTGCAGCTGGCCGGCCGGGGAAATGTTTGGGAACAGCGACTCGGTGTACAGACCGGGATTCCTGCCGCAGGTGGGAGGTGATGGTATGACGTGTGTAGCATGACCAAGGCCAAGGGTGCCCAACCTATGGCCCGCGGGCCACATCCTGCCCACAGCGCTGTCAGATCTGACCCTCTCCTCCATTCCCTCTCTGGGGTTCAGACAGCTGTCATTATCACCCCCCCAGGTATAAATCCTCATATCTTCTTCACTGATTGTCATAGAAATTTTCAGGGTGCACAAGGGGCCCCTGAAAGCTGCTAATAAACCAAATTTAGACCCTCTACTGATAACAAGGTGCCAGATACGGGGTCACAAGCATAAAATCCTAAAAGTCAGGAATATTTTCACATTAAGTGGAGCTATTTCAAGACCAGGGTCCCCGAATTAGGTCTGCATGTTGGGGATCCCCTGGGGGCCACTGTCATGGCAATAAATATTAGGGTGCTGCCAATTGTTTGTGTGCTATTGTGCCCCTTAAAGTTCACAAAACTTCAAGGCTGCATTATTCATACTGGCAGTAAGGGTGCGGTTACCCCTTTATGCCATGGAACCTGGCCCGGGGGGGCGCTCTGCACCGCTCACTGACACCCAGGGCCCAATCTGCAGACGCTGCGGTGCGAGAGACTTGGCGGGGTGCCTGGTACACATAGCTGGACACTTACCTTTTGTGACCCCAATGTCTCTGGAACAGGGGGATGCTGGCAATGTGGGGGCCAGGAAACTCCTCCCCCCCCCTAATAAAATGTTCTACCCATCATCCCATGCTGCCCTGTCACACCTAGCTGCCCACTCACCTTCTATGAACCCCACATTCTCGATTGGGGAGATGGGCCTGTACATGTAGCAGTAAGACAATTTGGGACCCCTTGGCTCCCTGTCACTTGAATTTGCTGCGTTGTATGATACGGTAACAAAACATTTCAATTTATTTCATTTTAAATGAAAACTATTCCGGACTTCTACATCTTTAACAGTGGACCCCTGATAAAAAAGGTTGGGCACCACTGATCTAGGCGATGACCATGGGCCCCACGGGCCCTCACGTGTGACGTTCTTTGGATGGTTGCCTTTGGTTCATAATTTTCTGGCTGTTATGAAGGTTCTGAGACCGCAGTCCCGGCGCTGTTTGATGGGCGCTGGGAAGTTTTGCCCCAGTCAGGTGATTGATGGAATCACCTTTGCAGCGCTAGGTCATAGGTTCGAATCCCAGCCAGGACAATATCTGCATGGAGTTTGCAGGTTCTCCCCGTGTCTGCGTGGGTTTCCTCCCACATCCCAAATACATGCAGTTAGGGTAATTGGCTTCTCCCTAACAATTGACCTTAGACTACAATAATGACATATGACTATGGTAGGGATATTAGATTGTCAGCTCCTTTGAGGGACAGTTAGTGACACGACTATGGACTTTGTACAGCGCTGTGTAATATGATGGCGCTATATAAATACTGTGTAATAATAATGGGGGCTAGCCTGTTACCCAGGAATAGGTGGTGGGGGGTTTGAGTCAGATTGGATGTGACCAGATATGGAAGGTGAAGTTCCATTGCATGGTGACGCTCCCATCTGGCACCATCCAAAGAACTCCCATGATTCCCCATCGTGCTGTGATCTCATTGGCTGCAAGTAGAATGCGAGCGTGCAGATTGTGTGATGTGGTGAATCGTCTCCAGCTGTAGATAGGGCACACAATTCTGATTTAATGCCCCACTGAGCAGAGTTCTTTCATATTACCATCTCCTATCTCCACATCTCCTCCACAGGACATTATTCTAAGCCGGGGATGTCAGATGGATCCTCGGGGGTGGAGCTAAGAGAAGATCAACAAATCAGAAGGACAGAGGGTGAATGTGGACAGCTCCCCCAATGAATATCCCAATAATAAAACCTTTTCCACCAATTAGATTGTGTTGTCTCTCTGTGGTAACTTTGTAGGTGAGACCAGACCGATGGGTGCCCCCCTCCCCCTCCCCTCTTGGGTTGGATACGAAGCCCAGGCCAGTAAATGTGAGCCTGTTTATTGGATGTTGTAAACAGAGCATAGAATGGGGCAACGTACGTCGGGGCCTAGTCCCACCGGTGCTTCACTTTATTTAGCTGCATTGGCATCTGCCTTCTGATTGGGGGCATCTTCTAGAAATTGCCCCTTCACCACCCACTGCATGGAGGAGCACAATGCTGTGCGAGCTGATGGCAATAAGTGATCCAAATGCAGATCAGTAAGGAATCCAAAGGATAAACATGACTGGGAACCAATCAGAGGTCAGTGGTTCTCTAATGATAGCTGTAAACCGGGACAGACCGTCCTCTCCATCCCCCTGTGCAGCCAATCGGAGCAGTGTGAGCTACATGAGAAAAGATCTGATTGGTCGGTCACATTTGGCTGTATTTGCACTCTAATTTTAAAGATGTCTCTTAGCTTTCCAAGCTGCTTCATCAGTTTCTCCAGTGAAGGAAATCGCATTTCTGTCCGCTTCCTGGTCCCGGGCCATCTGCTATTTCACGGCAATACCGCCCGAATCTGACCGCCGACTCCTAGATAACCAATGACCTGGATAGATGAAATCCTCCACAGATCTGATTGGTTGTTATTGGGGCAGACTGAAACCCATGTCTGTTCTGTGATCTGATTGGTTGTTTTTGGCAGCAATGACTGAAAAGTTTCAAGAAGCAGAAATATTGGGGAATCCTGTTAAGCCTTCTCCAGCCTGAAATGTTGGTCACTGTGATTGTACATCACCCCTTCCCCCACTTCCTCCGGGGCCAAAGTGTCACCAGAATCCCATGCTCTATCGGGATTATTTCCATGGATCCCCTCATTAGTGTTTACACATCGCAGTTGTGGCCGGAGGGTCAGATGGGGACGCAGCTAATGAGGTGGCCGGAAGGTCAGGAGCTGAAATCATTGGATGTGTGGACCTGATACCTTCCCAAACTAAGATTCTGCCCCGTTGTGACCGGGGGGGGGCTCAGGACCAGAACCCCTCATGCATCATGGGAACTCATCAGACTACAATGGGGGAGGTACAGCACCCGGCCACTTTATTAGGTACCTCCGGACCCCCTGGATGGTTCTCCATATTGATATCCCATGGATGCTGCGGATTTGTTGTTTGCTCCTCCACATCCTTATGGTGACCCCATGAAACAACGCATTATCATGCAGGGAGGTATCAGATGCTCCCACATTCACCCACAGAATTGCCCCTCACTGGGTATTTTTTCTTTTCTCCGACCATTCTCCATAAACCCCCAGAGATGGTTTTGGGTGAAAATCCCAGCAGATCAGCAGTTTGTGAAATACTCGGACCGCCTGCATGGCGCCAACAGCAACGCTGCAGTCAGAGTCGCTGAAATCACATTTCTTCCCCATTCTGATGTTTGGTGTGAATGTCAGCAGATTCCTCTGACAATGTTACACACCAAAATGTATTGCTGCCATGTGATTGGCTGATTAGGTATTTAGGTTGGACAGGTGTACCTAATAAAGTGGCCAGTGAGTGTGTATGGTAGGCAGTATTGGGTGGGGGTATCCATGGCTGTAAATGGTGGGTGGTACGGGGGGTTAGGTGATACTGTGGACAGTATAGGGGGTCATGGAAAAATATAGTGGGGCAGGATGCTAGGTTGGGGGTGGTATTTAGGGCAGTTGAGATGGTTAGGATGGTGTATATTGGGCACAGTATAGATGGTTGGGGGCAGTATGGGGCAGATGCTATAGGTAGGTTGCATTATGCTGGGCAGTTGAGACAGCGGAGGGGTGACATTGATGAGTCCGACGGCCATTTTCTCTGCTCATTTCCCACACAATTAGCAGAGTATCGCGTCCACATGTCTGCTGATGATCGGTTGAGGTCCCACAATTATTATGGGGGAGAGCGCGGCAGAAATGAGGTGAAAGGGAAGGTGAATCTAATACAGCAGAGAGGAATCCCATAACCCATCCCAACCACATCCCTACCAGCTGTGCAGTATTATACAATTTATGGAGCTGAAGATTTTACAATTGAAAAATTTTATTTGGAAGATAAAACGGCAACAGACAAAGTGGATACAAACCTGAGGGGGGCGCCCTTTATTCTGCTCGGAGGGCACCTTATGTATGGTGTGTAGTGCAGGTAAAGCAGACAATTAAACCCCACCGATCCCAACCACCACCCATCAATCCCAACCACAGCTTCCTACCATTCACCCCCATCCACCACTACTAATCACCAATATCTACCAATCACCACCAGCCACTGATCCCAACCACCAATATCTACCAATCACCCCCAACCACCAATATCTACCAATCACTGCTGTCCACCAATCCCTGCCACTGATACACCAGACACATGATGACACAAGGATTCACCACCAATCCTTCGGGTTGGTTTTCTGGCTAATATATCGGTCGGTGGATTACTCTGGGACCTCTAATCCTTGGCAGAGGACCCCACGATGGGCAAATATCCTTTGACAGGAGGAGGCACTGAATGGTTGGCAAGGGAATTCCTCTTAATAGAGAATCAATCAGATTCCCAATAAACGTGCAATGTATCTGCCATCAGATCAGGACATAATGGTGGGGCCACACAAACAATTGGCCCCCATCACCCGCTGTCAGTAGGAACCAGCGTGGAGGAAAGGGTTGGGTGGGAAATATTCAGCCATTCCCCGGGGACTGACGGTTTGTGTACCCGGGATGTGTCGCCATGTTCTGTCCCCAGGTTTCTGATCTTGGCTGCAAAGTGAAAGTTCTGCCTTTCTGATTACTCACGCGTCATAGAAGATTCACTCATCATTTTCCCTTGTTTTATCCTTCAGATCCCTCACTATGTTTGTGTCCCATTTCTGGACTGTCTGTGGTGCAGCTGACATTCTCAGCAAGATTGTGGTGATCACAAGAGAAGAAAGTTCCCAGGACTCCAATAATCTGTAATCCCTTGGGGACCCCGGGGAAAGAGACCACTTCCTGTCTGCGCTGCACCACACGGACTCCACCGGGACTTCATACCGCCACAGCCATGTGTGAGACAGCGTGTGCAACACTCCACATAGGCAATACCCAGCACCCACTATAGCTTCCTGTGCCTAGGCACTCCTGTTCTGTATCCTGTTTTGCTTCAATCTGGAACAAGCTTATATTAGAGAACGAGGCATAACATTTTTTTGGTAATTTTATTTAAGAAAACATCTTCTGCCTCTTTCTCTATTTGTAGCGTTCTGAGTTTTATTCCAATCGTAAGCTTTGTGCTCAGACTAATAACAATAATAATAATAATCTTCTATGAAAATCGAACCAAGTCCATGCCTTGGGGTAACAAGGAAAAGCGGTAGAGTTTCACATCCCTGGCCTAGGTGTTCCTGTTCTGTTCCCTTAAAGCCATTTTTCAGGTGACTTCCTGTGCCTAGCCACTCCGCTTCTGTACCCTCATTGCCCCCGCAGTCTGTACACTATACCGTATGTTACGTACACCTGACCCTCATACTTTGTATGTTATACCGTGTTATGTACACCCAACCCTCAGAGTGCAAGGATCAGGTGTACGTAACACACGGTATAGGGTACAGAGTGCGGGGGTCAGATGTACGTAACACACAGTATAGCGTACAGAGTGTGGGGGTCGGGCATACGTAACACACGGTATAGCGTACAGAGTGTGGGGGTCGGGCATACGTAACACACGGTATAGGGTACAGAGTGCGGGGGTCGGGCATACGAAACACACGGTATAGGGTACAGAGTGCGGGGGTCAGATGTACGTAACACACGGTATAGCGTACAGAGTGTGGGGGCTGGGTGTACGTAACACACGGTATAGCGTACAGAGTGTGGGGGCTGGGTGTACATAACACACGGTATAGGGTACAGAGTGCGGGGGTCGGGCATACGTAACACACGGTATAGGGTACAGAGTGCGGGGGTCAGATGTACGTAACACACGGTATAGGGTACAGAGTGCGGGGGTCAGATGTACGTAACACACGGTATAGGGTACAGAGTGCAGGCGTCGGGTGTACATAACACACGGTATAGGGTACAGAGTGCGGGGGTCGGGTGTACGTAACACACAGTATAGGGTACATAACACTGTGTGTGTGCGGGGGTCAAGTGTACGTGCGGGTAGTGCGGGGGTAGTGTAGAGTGCGGGGGTCAAGTGTACGTAACACACGGTATAGGGTACAGAGTGCGGGGGTCAGGTGTACGTAACACACGGTATAGGGTACAGAGTGCGGTATCTGCCTGTCACCGGTAACATCTGCCTGTCACTGGTATTATCTGGCTGTCACTGGAAATATCTGCCTGTCACTGGTATTATCTGCCTGTCACTGGTATTATCTGCCTGTCACTGATAATATCTGCCTGTCACTGGTATTATCTGCCTGTAACTGGAAATATCTGCCTGTCACTGGTAACATCTGCCTGTCACTGGAAATATCTGCCTGTCACTGGTAATATCTGGCTGTCACTGGTAACATCTGCCTGTCACTGGTAATATCTGGCTGTCACTGGTAATATCTGCCTGTCACTGGTATTATCTGTCTGTAACTGGAAATATCTGCCTGTCACTGGTATTATCTGCCTGTCCCCGGTAACATCTGCCTGTCACCGGTAACATCTGCCTGTCACTGGTAATATCTGGCTGTCACTGGCATTATCTGGTTGTCACTGGCATTATCTGGCTGTCACTGGTAATATCTGGGGGTAATACCTCATTGGGGCCAGGATGATGGCGTTTAGCAGACTGTTGTGCAGTTTCTTGGCGACTCGCAGTCCAGTCCATTCCACGGCAATAGAGGTGGACAGGCACATGATGATGGCCAGGCAGGACAGGACACTGAACACCATGGAGTATGGAGAATGGTCAAATCCACAGCCCTGCAGAGGAATCATCAGTGATCAATAGATATCATCAGCTTAGTGTACAAGGGATAGATTGTAAGCTCTTGGGCTCATTTACAACTTCAGTCTAACACCATCAAATTACTTCATGTGCAGCGCAAGGGATTGACTGATGAGAAATCCTTATTCATATGGTGTACACACATTCACATACACATTCACACACACACATTCACATACACATTCACACACATACATTGGCAGACAGAACAATGACATCATACAGACATCACCTGCCCCGCACAGCCGGACGCCGATGTGTTGGAAATGACATCCCAGGTCCACTGGGCCAGCCAGAAATCGATGGCGACCAGCAGAGAATGTTTGATCAGCTGAGAGAAGACGAGGATGGGAAGGAGGAGAATCCCCGCCGAACTCAGATATTTCCCACAAGCTCTCCACGGCATCTTCGCCCTCTGATGTAGAACCGAAGAGAGATTGTCATCATCATCCTCACTATCCGATAATTCCTCTGTGCGAAACAGGGAAACATGTCAGTAACCGGGCGATGATGTCATGAATGGGGTGAGTACGTAACACACGGTATAGGGTACAGAGTGCGGGGGTCGGGCGTACGTAACACACGGTATAGGGTACAGAGTGCGGGGGTCGGGCATATGTAACACACGGTATAGGGTACAGAGTGCGGGGGTCGGGTGTACATAACAGAAGAAGTTTGGTACAGTTGGGGGACTGTGGTGGGGTCACATGGGGGTGAAATCAGTACATAGGCTGCGGTGTGTTAGCTGTTTGTGGCCTGCAGGGGGCAGTGTTAGCTAGGAGTTCTATGAACACAAAATTCCATTAGCAGTGCAGGGAGCATTTAATGTACAGCGCTGTGTAATATGTTGGCGCTATATAAATCCTGTTTATCAATTTTAACCACAACCAGACACAATCTGACCACACCATTGCAGGGTTCATTACCATTTTCTCAGTGAACATGCAGCATCCACCCACAGCAGCGCAGTACAGAATGAATAGGGGTGGCAGTGTGTAGTTTAGACCCTTTAATTCCCATCATAGGTCTGAGCTGAGATGGTCAAATCGCAATCAATTGAATTGCATGTAGATGGGTGAGCTGTCACTGCGGAGACTTTTCACAATATTCTCTAGTGATAGAACGAGCGCTGTACACACAATTATTATTATTATTAATAAACAGGACTGATATAGCGACAACCTATTACGCAGCACTGATATCAGTTCTATGGAAGGGGGGATGCCTCAGGTGAAATAATCCAGATGCCCCCACACCGCAATCTGCCTGTCGTAGTTCATCTCTATACATTATACACATAAAACATTCACTCAGACATCCATGGGTATTACATGATTATGCAGCAATGATTAATTTCTGCAGAGGAGTTCGGCAGGCGAGGAGTTAACACTTTCAGTTTATTGGTGATTTAAAATGTGCTAATTTACATATCCCCGCCCACCAGCCTGGCAACATATGGAGAATCCCTATAGGAATGGGGAATTTCCATTAGATCTATATATAGGATCCCATGTGATCTATACATTGCATGTACTATATGATCTATATATAGGATCCCATGTGATCTATACATTGCATGTACTATATGATCTATATATAGGATCCCATGTGATCTACACATCACGTGTACTATATGATCTATTTATAGGTCCCATATGATATCTATCATCAATAAATTTACTAATGGAATTTAGACCGTTCATACAGCAAAGTTACTTATTACTCTGCAAGGGAGATCTCATTCAGCTCCACTTACCATCCAATCAGGTACAAGTAAAATTCCTGGTATAGATTACCTTGCAGGTGATTGGGTAATATTTGTTTTGGATTTTCACCACTTTCACTAAGCTAAGAACATTTTTCCCTGACCTGGGGAATATTCCAGCCAAGGGTCCATTGTATATAAATAATCAGATGAAGTCCTGATGACCCCAGGGCAGATGTTTTACCTGAGGATGGAGATGACGAGATAAATATGGAGGCCATTGGGATCATAGAGAAGATTCCCAGCTATCATGTCTACACTTTGGGCAATAAATTGGGTCAGTCATTGAAGAGAATGGCAGTGAAGGGGTTAATAGGTACTGAATGCACACGTGTGTGCTGGGGGGGGGGTGACATTTGGATCATTATGGCGGGGAAGGGGTTAATATCTGGTACTTAGGGTAGGGATAAGGATAATAATGGTGATCATTATGGT
>NC_092866.1:66552982-66554630 GCF_032062135.1 Pyxicephalus adspersus | reverse complement strand
TCCCTTTAAGAGCTCAGCACCAGCACAAAGAGGAGCAGAGACAGCAGGGCAGGGGGGCAACAGGCTTCTATTACCCCCACCCACCAACCCTATACAGGACCTGCTATCCCCTGCACAAGGGGCACTTAGCTCCTGATACCCCCTGGACTATAGGTGGTTCTGCATCCATCAGCTTTCCATCCAACCAGGAGAGAGCACAAGGAGGAGACAGAGGGCATCAGACCAATACAAGGGGCATTAATCTCCAGATACCCCCGGAGAGGAGAGACCTGACGTGTAAATACCCAGCAAAGGGCAAACACTGACATTGACCTGTAAGGAGACGGCCCTGGGTCCCCCTATTCAGGAAACCCCCCAGAAAATAAGGGCCCCGGGATTGTCCTGCACTGCCAGGGACTGTGATGCTCCCCGCTGACCCCCTGGGATCCTTTTACCCTTCCAGACTTGTTATGCCAGGGGCAGCAAATTGTGGCGCCTATTGAGGTGCCATGGAGCTCCCTGCTCTCCCCTCTGCCTATAACATGTACCCCAGGTAGAGGGACCCCCGCACCCACCTTTCCTCCTGTTTGTGTCCGACAATCCCACCACCATGTCCCTGGCATTTTGTGGCACCGACAACAATTCTGCCGCCTACAATGTGGACAATGGGGTTCTGAATAACGGCTGCTTCGTGGATGCCCTGAATGTGGTTCCTCATGTATTCCTCCTCTTCATCACCTTCCCCATCTTGTTTATTGGTGAGTACCTGGCCACCTACCTGTCTACCTACTGATATTGTGTATACAATGAACATTACCTGCATACCCTGCACCTTACACCGTGTACCCGTCACCTCCCTGTTTGTTGGGGAGTACCGGACACCTACCTGACTACCAACCTACACCGAGTATACCCTGCACCAAACACCGTGTACCCATCACATCATGTTCATTGGGGAGTACCCGAACACCTACCTGTCTACCAACCTACACCGAGTATACCCTGCACCAAACACCCTGTACCCATCACATCATGTTCATTGGGGAGTACCCGAACACCTACCTGTCTACCAACCTACACCGAGTATACCCTGCACCAAACACCGTGTACCCGTCACCTCTCTTTTCATTGGGGAGTATCCGAACACCTACCTGACTACCAACCTACACCGAGTATACCCTGCACCATACACCGTGTACCCATCACATCATGTTCATTGGGGAGGACCGGACACCTACCTGACTACTAACCTACACCGAGTATTCCCTGCACCAAACACCGTGTACCCGTCAACAGTCCTCATCACATCCCTGTTCATTGGGGAGTACCCGAACACCTACCTGACTACCAACCTACACTGAGTATACCCTGCACCATACACCGTGTACCCATCAACAGTCCTCATCACATCCCTGTTCATTGGGGAGTACCCGAACACCTACCTGATTACTAACCTACACCGAGTATACCCTGCACCAAACACCGTGTACCCGTCACCTCCCTGTTCATTGGGGAGTACCCGAACACCTACCTGACTACCAACCTACACCGAGTATACCCTGCACCAAACACCGTGTACCCATCACCTCCCTGCTCATTGTGGAGTACCCGAACACCTACCTGACTACCAACCTACACCGAGTATACCCTCATTGGGAAGTATATGGGG
>NC_092866.1:66549335-66550507 GCF_032062135.1 Pyxicephalus adspersus | reverse complement strand
GGAGCTGAGCCATCCAATAGGGCAGAGTCTGCACATGGAGAGGAGCTGAGCCATCCAATGAAGCGGAGTCTGCACATGGAGAGGAGCTGAGCCATCCAATAGGGCAGAGTCTGCACATGGAGAGGAGCTGAGCCATCCAATGAAGCGGAGTCCTCCTTGCTCCCCTGGATTTGCATGTGGCAGGACAAGCAGTCATTGTCAGCTTTGTGGGCAAACAGAAGAACCCCATATTCTGTGCTTTCATCATGAGACAAAGTTGGGGAAGGTACCTATATTTACCATGGAAACCCTATTTACCTGTGAAAATGCAATGAATGCAACAATAATCAGATCAGAAATAAATCCAATTTTAAATCAATTCCTATTACCTTCTCCCCAGCTGAGTATAATTCTCAGTATCTGTTCTTATCCAGTATGTATGGGCTCTGCACAGTACTACTTCCCTTGTCCTGTATCCCGGGTGTAATTCTCGGTATCTGTAATAAGAGGGTAATATTGTGAATGTTTTCAGGTTTTGGGGTTCTTATTGCAGCTGCCATTGGCCGATGTCAGAGGGATTTGTAGAGAGGCCGCCTCACATTGCAGCTCAGCACAGGGAACTATGGGTAGCTCATCCCAAGAGCTGACACTTCTCTGGAATATGGAATGTGAGCCCCGCTTTTCTAAGGCTCCAACATATCATTTATGTATTTATAAATATCTTTCTGCGTGGTGATTAATTGCCCCTTCTGGTGTATTTGTGTTGCAGGTTGGGGTAGTCAGAGCTCAAAGGTTCACATCCATCACAGCACATGGCTGCATTTCCCAGGGCACAACCTGCGCTGGATTCTGACCTTCATCCTCCTCTTCGTGTTGGTGTGCGAGATTGCGGAGGGCATCGTCTCTGACGGGTGAGTGCCGATAACTGGCGCTATTTATAAACCTCTGCGCTGCCATTCATCAACATTTCACCGCCTGTCCACACGTGAGACGCCGGAACATTCCACCCATCGTGCCAAGTGTGAGCGCCAAACAGATACCAGGAGCCCCAGTAACCCACAGGACCACCCATCGTACCAACACCCTGTGACACCACCCTGTGTCTATAGCTCTGACATATACCACAGTGCTGTACAGAGATCACTGAGCCAGTCCCATCAGTCTCTGTACAGAGGAGCTGACACTCTAATGTC
>NC_092866.1:66548331-66548992 GCF_032062135.1 Pyxicephalus adspersus | reverse complement strand
AGCTGACACTCTAATGGGATAATCTATTCTGCAGAGGGGAGCTGAGTTAGATTCACATTTATTTCCTCCTATTATTGGTGCAGAGGTGGGATGTACCATTCTGTGGCTGCAGGGGGCGTTAGTGGTCTGGGTTCCCCCATTGGTCCCCATATTGGCCCCTTGAATTGGTTGGTGATTTCTAGATACTTTTTGCACACATAGCAGCCTCCGGGCCCCTCCTTCCCATAACCCCGGGGTCACTCTGTCACCATTTATCTTGTCTGTGGGGGGCGCAGTGACTTTGTAGTGGGTGGTTTGTGTCTAAAAATACCCCCCACCCCCTCCAAGGGTGTCTCCTGTGTGACAAGGCCATGGCAGCTGCTGAGTGGAGGTAGCTGAGCTCTGGGAGTGAAGGGGTTAACATTGCCAAGCAGCGTCATTGGCTGGAACTAATAGGGGACCCTTAAAGGCATGAGGAGTTGGTGAAAAGGGCCCTGGGGCCCCTGTGTACAATCTGTGCAGGGCCCTTAAACAGCATTTTTTTACATAAAAAAAAGTTATAGTGGAGAACTGACCAACCCACGAAGAGCCGGGGGGCCCCTCGGAATTTGATAAAGGTATAAAGAAAGCATACAATAATATTCCTGGAATAAGACCGGTGAGACATGCATTGCATGGGGGG
>NC_092866.1:66543035-66543943 GCF_032062135.1 Pyxicephalus adspersus | reverse complement strand
GTATATGCAGGTAAATGACACACCCCATGCCACACCTCCAGGTAAATGCAGGTAAATGACACACCCCATGCCACACCTCCAGGTATATGCAGGTAAATATCTCATTATATAATAGTCAAAAAGTGGAACTTTGCCACACATGCGCCATGGGACTGGGAATGGGATTTTGGTGGCAGTGAAGAACATGAAGAGATCAGACATGATGCACCTTTGTCTGCCCACAACAAGGCCTCATGGGCACATTTATATTTCAGAAAGTGGGGTGCAGCCTACAATGGCCACGGGTCACCCCTCTAGTCATGGCCATTCATCTGCCGCCATATTGGTGAATATCTCGTCATTCTTACACTTCCCTCTATTGTCTCTAGCATGCGCTCAGTGTTGGCTGCAGGGTGAATGATCCCGCCAAGCTGCCATTAATAAGCAGACAAATGCAAGTTAAACAATTCTATTCATTCTCCACATTTAATCTGCTGCTTGGACGGATAATGACGCCATGAATATTTAATCTCATTTCCTGCGCTGATCTCCAGCAGTGACGGCAGCTCGGCCTTAATAACCAATAATAAAATCTCAGTGGTCCCTGGAGGAGGGGCCTGGAAATAACCCCCCCCCCCCCACACCAATAGGAGGACATTTCCAAAATGCACATAAGAGAGCAATGTCTACCGAGAAGGGGGGGGGTGTTATTGGTGCCCCCTCCACCCTTACACATCCTAATTCAGATGACCTCCTGAGCCCATTAGAAATGCCCCTCTGCACCCTCTGACCTCCTGAGCCCATGACAAATGCCCCTCTGCACCCTCTGACCTCCTGAGCTCATGAGAAATGCCCCTCTGCACCCTCTGACCTCCTGAGCCCATGAGAAATGCCCCTTCTGCACCCTCTGACCTCCTGAGCACATGAAA
>NC_092866.1:66539188-66540607 GCF_032062135.1 Pyxicephalus adspersus | reverse complement strand
CCCCCACCTATCCCAACCCAACCATCCTATCCATCCCATCACTTCCAACCCTTCCCAACCATCACCCCCAACCGATCCCAACAATCCGATCAGCCCCAATCTATCCCAACCATCCCATCAACCCCCCAACTGATCCCATCCCAACCATCTCTTCCCCCCAAGCCTATTCCAT
Organism: Pyxicephalus adspersus; assembly: GCF_032062135.1. Lineage (NCBI taxonomy): Eukaryota > Metazoa > Chordata > Amphibia > Anura > Pyxicephalidae > Pyxicephalus > Pyxicephalus adspersus. The sequence goes on along the minus strand of NC_092866.1, from coordinate 66,540,435 downwards.
CCCATGCCCCAAACCTATCACAACCATCCTATCACCCCCCTAACCAATCCCATCCATCTTATCCCACCCCCCAGCCTAACACATCCCATCCCCCCAACCGATCCCAACTATCCTATCCCCCCCAACCGATCCTATCCCACATTTTTTTGGCAGGGTAGTTATTGGGTACATTTCAGTAGAATTGTCTGTCTGGATTGGCTCTCACAAGATTTTTGACATTTTATAGAAGAATTGAAGCCCTCAGACCATTATTGTGCCGAGGAGATTGATAGGAAAATCGCCGCCTCCGCTGATAATTTTTATGGTGGTAACTGCGATTTTCCCTGCAGCGAGTTGTCAGCATTGTGAGTGCAATACATGGAACACTCCCACCCAAGACCCCCGCTGTCATGACAACTCTGTCTCTTTCTTTGTACATCACCACAGGAGATGATGGCGCCATATTTTTCTTTCATTATCATACTACCATGCTGCTGTACTCCGCCACGGACTATGCAGGCGACATTGCAAGCATTTCTACAGCTGGAGGTGCAGGAAGATGCAGATCAGTAATGATCAGAGTTGGGGGGTTCTCCAGGTCCGATCTTCATTCTCTCTGAGGATTTTAAATGTCCAATTCCTCTGACATCTCCCATAGCAATAATAGGCGCTCCTCATAGAAGGAAGTGGAGGATCTTAGCTGGAGGGGGGTGATGAGATGTGATAGGCTGGGGGTAAATGATAAGATGTGCAGTAACCCATGGCAACCTCTCACTGGTACTGATACCAGAGCAGCATGAGATGGATTTGTGGGCTCTGGGTGAATCCCGGATATCAGAGCTGCGTATAATGATGGTGATTCTGTATTCACGGCCATCTCCCTTATGTTGCCCCTCCATTGTCTTTGCAGAGGTATGTCTTCTACAAATGCCCCAGGGAAGTGAAGCCCCCGGAGGACCTGCAGGATTTAGGGGTGCGCTTCCTGCAGCCCTTCGTCAATCTCCTGTCCAAGGGGACCTATTGGTGGATGAATGCTTTCATTAAGACCGCGCACAAGAAGCCCATCGACCTGAAAGCTATCGGGAAACTGCCTATCGCCATGAGGGCCGTCACCAACTACATCCTCCTCAACGAGGCCTTCCAGGCACAAAGGGTTAGTTAAAGTAATCCCGCCCAGTCACATGACACCGGTCACTTGGCACCAGTCACATGACACCGGTCACTTGGCACCAGTCACATGACACCGGTCACTTGGCACCAGTCACATG
>NC_092866.1:66535528-66537739 GCF_032062135.1 Pyxicephalus adspersus | reverse complement strand
TCGTGACTATAATAATATTCATCATCACTGTTATGGACTCAGCCTCGCCTCTTTGTATTCACAGAAGATATTTTTCGGAGTGTCGTTCATTTCCTCACAAGAGTTCCTGGCGAACGCTTACGTCCTGGCCGTTCTCCTCTTCTTCGCTCTCCTCCTGCAGAGAACCTTCCTGCAAGCTTCCTATTATGTTGCCATAGAGACTGGAATCAACCTGCGAGGAGCCATACAGGTGACTAACTCCGCCCTCTTATTCCTCAGGGGAAGGGATATCAGCAGCCAATAAGGTTTCATGTATTTTCATCACATGGTAGAATAAGCTTCTAATTGGCTTCCTAAAATGAACTCATTTCTGTCATTGGGCTGCAGATATGAAAATAACTTTGTATGGCTGGAGATGAATTATAAAGAGAATATGACATTTGTTTTATTCTTCATGTATGGAAATGTGTGATGTGTTTGTGATTATTATTGTTAATATTAATAATAATAAACAGGATTTAAATAGCGCCAACATATTACGCAGTGCTGTACATTAAATGACATTGTTGCAGTTAGTGGGTTGCGGTAGCGCATGCGTTTCCATGCAGGAATGCGTTGGGGCTTTGGATTGTAGTAATGCAGCATTACATTTCTATGCGATGTGTTGGGGGGCCAATTGTAGGAAATGAGTGGCAGTGCGTATTGGGGACAGGTCCTTACATGTGAACAAGACACGCATGACCCTACATGTGGTGCATGAAAGGGACCCATCCCCCAGTCCCGTAGACAGAATCCCCCCAATATATAGATTCCCCCCCAGGCATCATCCATCCAGTGGTCATTTTGTCCCCAGAGCTGACACTCAGCGTTATCCCCCATCTCAGGGATATTAGCGTTGCCCCTCGGGGTCCCTCGATCTAAACGACGGGCCGATGACAAATTGCGCCCACGTTTCCATGGTGACCAGCGATCCAGGGCAATAATAACGCTCCACCATTTATATATTCACTGCAGGGGAAAAAAATGTCTCTGGTGTAAAGTGAATCTGTCATTCCCCCATCATGTGACCGATAGGCGTGTTATTCATATGTTACAGACAAAGATCTACAGGAAGATCATGAATCTGTCCACATCCAACATGTCCATGGGAGAGATGACATCCGGGCAGATCTGCAATCTGGTGGCCATCGATACCAACCAGCTGATGTGGTTCTTCTTCCTGTGCCCCAATCTCTGGGCAATGCCCGTTCAGGTAGGTGAAAGATGAAATCAGGCTTACAGTAGGTTGCTGGGTGGGAGGGGGCAGGAGGAGCCCTGGAGGTCCAGTCTGGGGGTTGGGCAGAGGGGAGAACCCCTTGGGACCCCATTTATATGGCTGAGGAGGATCACTGGCAGAGAAGACACATTCTGTGGGTGAAGGTTGTCCCCAATATGGAGGAATTCATGAAGACCCCTCAAAGGTCCCAGCTAAGCTCTTCCAAAGTTATGACTCATCAGTGGTATCAAAATGACCCCCGGGGGCATCACTCACACCAATAGCACCCCTATCTGCCCCTGAATGTACCCAGACGTCTGCTTTTAGATTAGATCTGGGGGGCAAATCCCCCTCCACTAACAGAAAACATTTTATATCTTCCCAGTCCATTGCCTTAACCAACAGCAACCAAACCTCATCTGAGCCTACAAAACCCAGGATGGCCACTTACCTCACCTGGAGATCATCCTATCTGAGATACACATTATACACCTGCTGCAACCTGACACCCATAGAGATTCACTCACCTGAGCGCACCATACCGACAGGTGAGAGAACATTCCCGAGTCTGAACATTCAGCACAATGGCATCACCTGGAGGTGTGGGGAGAGCAAAGGGTGACGTTCTATGGAAACAAATATGTCTGCAGGTGTGTGCAGGTGTGTACTGTGCCCCCTGTGAGCTGCTCATTGGCTGTCTCTGACCCCTGTGAGCTGCTCATTGGCTGTTGCTGACCCCTGTGAGCTGCTCATTGGCTGTCGCTGACCCCTGTGAGCTGCTCATTGGCTGTCGCTGATCCCCGTGAGCTGCTCATTGGCTGTCGCTGATCCCCGTGAGCTGCTCATTGGCTGTCGCTGATCCCCGTGAGCTGTTCATTGGCTGTCGCTGACCCCCGTGAGCTGCTCATTGGCTGTCGCTGACCCCCGTGAGCTGCTCATTGGCTGTCGCTGACCCCCGTGAGCTGCTCATTGGCTGT
>NC_092866.1:66533877-66535085 GCF_032062135.1 Pyxicephalus adspersus | reverse complement strand
CCTGGAGGTGTGGGGAGAGCAAAGGGTGACGTTCTATGGAAACAAATATGTCTGCAGGTGTGTGCAGGTGTGTACTGTGCCCCCTGTGAGCTGCTTATTGGCTGTCTCTGACCCCTGTGAGCTGCTCATTGGCTGTCTCTGACCCCTGTGAGCTGCTCATTGGCTGTCTCTGACCCCTGTGAGCTGCTCATTGGCTGTCGCTGATCCCTGTGAGCTGCTCATTGGCTGTCGCTGATCCCTGTGAGCTGCTCATTGGCTGTCGCTGATCCCTGTGAGCTCCTCATAGGCTGTCGCTGATCCCTGTGAGCTGCTCATTGGCTGTCGCTGACCCCCGTGAGCTGCTCTTTGGCTGTGTTGACCTATTTGACCCACGGAGTGATGGAGCAGATGTCGCCTCCCCCTTCATACATCTCATTATCGATCATTCACATTACTGTCCTCCGGCGTACGGTAGAGATAAATCCAATTATTCGCAGACGTTGTTCACCAGGAAAACTGTCCGTATTATTGATCTCTGTCTTGTATTAGCTGTAATGGAAGCTGGTGGGTGATACAAGCAGACTGCACACATCTACAGCATTGTACTCTATATTATATATTGTACTCTTTGTAATGGGGGGGTCACCTCCAGGGTGAGATTTATCCCCCATCCCCAGGGGTGGAAACATGTCAGGATCTTGGGGGGTGCTGTGTGTTGGGGGCGGGGTGTTGTGTGTTGGGGCGGGGTGTGGTGTGTTGGGGGCGGGGTGTGGTGTGTTGGGGCGGGGTGTGTTCGGGGCGGGGTGTGGTGTGTTGGGGGTGTTGTGTGTTGCATTGTATTACTGTAGTGTCGTTTCTCCTCTCTACAGATCATAGTGGGGATCATTCTCCTCTATTACATCCTGGGGATCAGTGCCTTTATCGGAGCCGCAGTCATCATAGTTCTGGCCCCGGTCCAGTATTTTGTAGCAACAAAATTGTCCCAGGCCCAGCGCAGCACTCTGGTGAGTCACAGTGCAAATATAATGGTCAGAAGCGTATGGACTGCCATAGATTGTACACTGCATGATGGGAGGGGCTTCCAGGGAGTGTGAGCACACAAGGGGAGGGGCTTCCAGGGAGTGTGAGCAAACAAGGGGAGGGGCTTCCTGTGAGTCTGAGCACACAAGGGGAGGGGCTTCCTGGAAGTGTGAGCACACAAGGGGAGGGGCTCCCTGGGAGTCTGAGCA
>NC_092866.1:66530636-66533503 GCF_032062135.1 Pyxicephalus adspersus | reverse complement strand
AAGGGGAGGGGCTTCCTGTGAGTCTGAGCACACAAGGGGAGGGGCTTCCTGGGAGTCTGAGCACACAAGGGGAGGGGCTTCCTGGGAGTCTGAGCACACAAGGGGAGGGGCTTCCTGGGAGTCTGAGCACACAAGCGGAGGGGCCTCCAGGGAGGGGCCACTGATGAGACCAGATCTAAAGCACTATATGGCCGGGGGGCTGCATTCAGTTTCCTGTGGGGGGGGGGGATCACTTAATATTGAAATGGACAGTTTTGATGATGATAATGATTTGTCTGATGAGAATTTTGGGGTTTTGGGGTTGACTCCTTTATTTTCCTGTATACAGTATGATTGCAGAAGAATATTTGTGTGTTAAATGTCAGGTGACTGAGACGGTTGGATCTGATTGGTTCATCGATATTATAAATATAACCAACATTTCCTTGTGGCAGGAAAATTCTAACGAGCGTCTGAAGAAGACCAATGAGATGTTGCGTGGGATTAAACTGCTGAAGTTGTATTCGTGGGAACAAATTTTCCATGGCAGTGTGGAGGAGACGCGGCAGAAGGAGCTGACCAGCCTGAAGGCCTTCGCCTTATACACCTCAATATCCAGTACGTTCACCCATACAAAGTGTCACCCCATTACTACCCCTCAGTATGTTCACCTCCCACATTACATGAATCAATCACTCGGGGTAAGAGGGCCACCAGGGGGCGCTGTAGTGTTGCCATATCCCAGGGGAATTAATGGGATCACCCCACAGTAATGGGCGTCACTATATCATTTCTATCTGTTGTCGCACTGCTAGTTATCACCCCATAACATTCACCTCACATTCACACTCCGTGCGATACAAACATGGAAAGGGAAAGTAATGGTAAATCAACCAATTAGACTGTAACTGATGAAAGACAACTTCTGATTGGCTGCTATGAATTAGTACACTTTGTACATCGCTATTTGCTTACACTGAGCAATATTTCCCTTCCACTGAAATCTATCCGACATGTTCTGTGGATCCCTGCAATATGGCGGCATGTCATGTGACCTCAGCGCCATTCATTCTTGTTCAATGTTTGTGTTTATCTGTATGTGAATGGAGTAAATAATCCTCTCTTCTCCTTCTCTCGCACAGTATTTATGAATGCCGCCATTCCCATCGCTGCTGTGCTCATAGTAAGTCTTGTCATAAATTCCCAGAATCCTCTGCACTCCCCCCCAATGCTCATTCACCCGTTTCTCTCTCTATTGTCAGACTTTTGTGGTCCACGTTCACCTTCTGAGCAAAGACAACTTCTCTCCAGCCGTGGCCTTCGCTTCCCTCTCCCTCTTCCACATCCTGGTCACTCCACTGTTCCTGCTGTCCAGTGTGGTCAGATCCACTGTGAAAGCCCTGGTCAGGTAATACCCCCCCATTGCACACACCTACCTCAGATACCACCTACCTGCATCTCTGAGCCCTCCTCTTACCTGCATTCCCACCTCTGACCCCACCTCCTACCTCTGACCCCACCTGCTCCCTACACTCCCACCTCTGACCCCACCTACCACATGGGACCCCACCTCCTACCTGCATTCCCACCTCTGACCCCACCTCCTACCTGCACTCCAATCTCTGACCCCTCCTCCTACCTGCACTCCCACCACTGACCCCACCTCCTACCTGCACTCCCACCTCTGACCCCACCTCCTACCTGCACTCCCACCACTGACCCCACCTCCTACCTGCACTCCCACCTCTGACCCCACCTCCTACCTGCACTCCCACCTCTGACCCCACCTCCTACCTGCACTCCCACCTCTGACCCCACCTCCTACCTGCACTACCACCTCTGACCTCATTTACAGTGAAAGTGAAGAGAATGTAGAAGTGTTACATCCAATCTAGTGTGGTGCTTCTGGTGAAAATTACTGTGAGACATCTGCTGATGATATTCATCCTGTAGTCTGCATTACATATGTTATATCTGCGGTGGCCCCTCCTAGGTACTTGCCCCCCTCTACATAAACTGCTCTTTCTGGCCCTGTAATTTGACTTGGCAGCAGTTAATCTCCAGCATCTCAGTTATCAGATAATTGCTCCCCGCTGATTAAGTTGCTGCAGATAACAATATAATTGGATTTGGTGGGAATTATCCTCCATGAAGGCTGAGAGTTCTGATGATTATCCAGCAGCTGGCATTCATTGCAGAGTGTGAAGGACTGCAGTACATTGCACCCAGGAAATATCACCCCTACAAATCTATTACCCCCAAACCAATGGGGTCATGTGACCACTAATTGCAGCGTTACTGTGCATCTGACATTAATAACGCCAAAAGCCTGCTAACCCCTGACCGGGTCAGGTACTAATGGCCGAAATTTGCCCCTATTGTGAGGTCAGGTACTGATGGTGGGGATTTGCCCCCATTGGTAAGGTTAGGTGGTGATGGTGGGGATTTGCCCCCATTGGTGAGGTTAGGTGCTGATGGTGGGGATTTGCCCCTATTGTGAGGTCAGGTACTAATGGTGGAAATTTGCCCCTATTGTGAGGTTAGGTGCTGATGGTGGGGATTTGCCCCCATTGGTGAGGTTAGGTACTGATGGTGGGGATTTGCCCCCTATTGATCAAGTTCCTCCACCCTAAACTGGTGACCCCATGTCTTTATGGAGGGTTCTTAGTACCTCGGGGCACAGTCATGGAGGGCAGAAAAGGGTCTTCACCAAACTGTGACCACAAGGCTGGAAGAGCCCAATTGTCTGCAATGTCTTTGTATGATGAAGGAATAATAAAAGCATGGAGCTCAGTTATTTGGGAATTCATTTTTAATATTGGCCAATGCAGTCACACAATATTGTCAGGATAGGGGGGGGATTATTCCAGAATTCATTGGAAGTATTG
>NC_092866.1:66528630-66529907 GCF_032062135.1 Pyxicephalus adspersus | reverse complement strand
ATTGCCACGGCAGTAGAGATGGAAGGGGGAGGGACCTCTGTTTCATTTTATAAGGGGTTTGGCATAACATTAAGACATAAAAACCACATGAGGCTTCTTCTCAATGAAAGGAACCCAAGTCATTTTGTATAATTTTGTATAATTAGATACATAAATAATTATTACAAATATGTAATGAAGGGGGCGCTGTGTGCTTGCTGTGTGAGAAGAAAGCCTAGCACTAGTTCTGCTGCAGCGGTGTAAGGAGAGGGGGAGGGGTTGTAAGAAGTTTTGCGGTAATGCGGCATCTCCGTAATATGCAATAGTTATGCAGAATTTTTTTCCTTCTTTCAGCGTCCAGAAGCTCAGCGAGTTTTTCTCCAGCGAGGAAATCGGAGAGGAAACAGATAAATTTCTGCCGTCTCAGAAGAGAGGATCTCAGAACAAGTACCAGGCGGTGGTGAGTGTGTTGTCACCGTTGTCACTCACAATACTAGTTGTCACCCCTGCATGCCCCCCGTGTGCCACACTCACCATGTCTCTGTCTCCCCACTCCCACGCAGCCGCTCAAAGTCGTAAACCGTAAACGACCAATCAGAGAAGACTGGAGCTCGTTCAACTGCCAGCAAAGAAGAGGCGCCAACAGCACAGAGGGCAATGAGTTCTGTATAAAGGTGACAACCAGGAGCCCCAACACTTAATAATAACCCCCCACCCCCCATTCCTCCATAACTATTCACCAGTGACCACCACAATGCCAACCAATGGGTGCCACACACAGCAGATGGCAGGAAGCAGACAGATAACCGGCAGATAATCAATAATACCAGGTGGTCAGCACCACTGATAATTCTGGAAAGGAATTGATTGGCCGGTTCCATTGTTGTGTCGTTGTCATCAAAGTCTTTTATTCCCTCCAGATCTCTAATGGATTTTTCACTTGGACTCCGGACGGATCTCCGACTCTATCCAACATCGACATCCGGATCCCCCAAGGTGATTCCTTGTCCATTCAGGTTATGGAAGCAAGCAGATCTTCTGAAGAATATATATATATATTTCTCGTTTGTATTGCCCCCCCAGGTCAGCTGACTATGATTGTGGGGCAAGTCGGATGTGGGAAGTCGTCACTCCTGTTGGCAACGCTGGGTGAGATGCACAAGATTTCAGGTGACGTCTGCTGGAACAGGTGAGTGCGTGCCGGGAAGTACCTGTGCTCTCCGTGTGTTTGGGGGATATTGGGGGGGTCTCTCTGTTCTCTCTGTGTATTCCGGAGGTAATGGGGGGTCTCTCTGTTC
>NC_092866.1:66521966-66528194 GCF_032062135.1 Pyxicephalus adspersus | reverse complement strand
TGGAACAGGTGAGTGCGTGCCGGGAAGTACCTGTGCCCTCTGTGTTTTTTCGGGGTAATTGGGGGGTCTCTCTGTTCTCTCTGTGTACTTCGGGGGTAATGGGGGGTCTCTCTGTTCTCTCTGTGTACTTCGGGGGTAATGGGGGGTCTCTCTGTTCTCTCTGTGTATTTCGGGGGTAATGGGGGGTCTCTCTGTGTACTTCGGGGGTAATGGGGGGTCTCTCTGTCTCCTCGGTGGGGAAGTCTCCTTGGACAGGTTTGTCTATTTTATATTCTTCAAGCTTTGTCCTTCTGAGGATTGGCGGATTGTTGAGCCATCCGCAGTGGGTGTAACTATTGTTGGGGCCCCCCTGAGCCAGACGTTTATCAGTAATGGGGCCCGGACAGATGGACATTGCACAGCTGATTGCCCCTTCCCCTGTCTCGGGGTAATGAGTCCTCTGGTTGTTGGACTGATAAGGGACGGCTGTCACCGGCACAGTTGGATGTTTGTAGAGTGCAGTGATTGGCTGAATCAGCAATAAACTTCCCAATGATTGCTCAGATTATACCATAGACAGGTAATGAGCCGCGTACACACCTAATATGTTTATTCAGGAGCAGATTGCCGCCATATACTCACATAAACAACTCCTTGTTTTGCAGCAGCGTTCCTGACAGCGAGACCGGAGAAGACATCAGGTGAGGCCAGGAATAGATCCTGGGCTGTGTGGGAGGGGACCCAAAATATGATACAGCAAATCCAGGGACCGGAATGACCCAAACCATCCAACTCAATACATTGTCATTGAAAGCTTCATCCCAGTGTTGGGGGCTCCGTACATAGCAAATGACTGCCCACCACGCACAGCACGCGACTGCCCACCACTATAGAGGGCGCCACCTACCCCTAGAAGGCTGCAGCTATCAATAGAGTCCATTACTAGAGAATATCACCTACCTATAGAGGGCGCCACCTACCCTAAGCTCTGGCCCGCAACATCCTTTTTTTTGGCCCCCAAAGGAATCCTAAATATGAATTGCAGCTGGCCCGCCTGTACAATTCCCGGCATCACTGGCGTCTATAGACCAGCGGGCTCTCTGCCTATGTGTGGCCCCTGCATTGGACTGTTTTATAGACTCAAGTAATGCTGGGAATTTTAGTATCGGCCCTATTTCAATGAAGAGGGAGTTCCAGTGGGGGGCCACTCATAAGATTTACCCCCTGCATTGGCCGTGTCTGGCATTTCCAGCACTGCGCCTCGTGCCAGAGGCTTTTACAGTTACAGGGGCTTCAAGTTTGGCCCGGGCGGATTTTTAAGCATCTTCAATTTTTTCAATAAATAGGGTCGGCCCGTTACTTTGTCTAAGTTTTTAATTTTGGCCCCCTGTGTATTTGAGTATGACACCCCTGCTATAGGTTGTCACCTGCCTGTATATCTGTGCACCTACCTATAGTCTGTCCCTGTAAATCATGATACCTACCTATAGACGGTATCACCTCCCCCATCTTTCACATAGTAAGCAGCCATAGGTGAGAAGTCATCCGTCATACCATCTCACCCCCTATGCTGCAGCGCAGTATGGTTTTTGTTCTCTGCCATTCCTCGCTCATGGTAATTTGTTTTATTCTTTGTGTTCTCTTTCTAGGCGGAGGGGTGCGGTGGCCTACGCCTCCCAAAAACCATGGCTGCTGAACGCCACTGTGGAGGAGAATATCACCTTTGAGAGCCCCTTCAATAAACAGAAGTAAGATTTCCCACAATTCTTCCCTCCTAATCAATCGCCATATGGACATCGATCAATAGCTTGTGGGTGATTATCAATCAATCAATTGTGAGATATCAATATAAAAGGTCATAAAGAGGTCGCCAGCCATGGGGTTTGTCAGCCCTGGGGGGTCAATGTGGGATGGGGTAGTTTTCAGCCAATGAGAGGGTCATAAGAGAGATTGTTAGAAAAAGACATTGTACAAGCTTACATCAGATCTCGTTTGGTTACATGACGTCAGATCGGATCACATCAGATTATCTCAGGTCACAATGGATCACATGAGGTCAGGTGGGGTCACTTCTGAAGTTTATCACCCCACACGTTGCAGCTAATAAAATGCAGAAATTCTCGAATACAAAACCCGGAGTGACGGAGATTGTATCTCATGTGCAGATATAAAGCTGTGATCGATGCTTGCTCCCTGCAACCAGACATCGACATTCTGCCACATGGAGATCAAACGCAGATCGGGGAGAGGGTAAGCGGCTGTCTCGTATATTTAGACAATATGTGTTGTGGGGGGATAAGGATCTCATATTCACCCATGTGATTAGGGATGGGGGTTGTGCTGGGCCAAGTAGTGCCACGTATAGGATTCTAGAGCTGGGAACTCTATGGAAGGTCTGGATGATATATTGATAGAATTCTATGAAATGTTCTTCCCCTAAACAGGAAATATTACAGCTCCGTGACTTCATTGTAATCCTTTGCACAGCTTCATCTCTGCTGGTCTATAACTTATGACTGACAAGCGCCATAGGAAAAGTTTTAGCTCTCTTTCCAGACAAAGAAAATCACAAAGAGCAATCAGCCAGAGTCCTCTCAATCCTAAAACCCTATAGAAGTAATAATTAGTATTGTTAGTGAAATAATGAATTCCAATAATCTGCCTCTCCCATTGCCCCTCAGGATGATCCATTCTCTGCTCTGGATATTCACCTGAGTGACCACCTGATGCAGGATGGGATATTAAAGATGCTGCGGGATAACAAGAGAACCACCGTCCTGGTCACACACAAGCTGCAGTACCTCATTCATGCTGATTGGGTAAGGGGGCGCTAGCTAATTTTCTGATTCTGATGACTATCTGATATAATTAGAATTGGAGATATTGTATATTTTATTCATAGCATGCAGAATATATACAACATATAGCACCCATAGTATATAGCACCTACAACATGTAACACACACAATATATAGCGCCCATATTATGCTGCACCCATACTATATAACACCCATAATATGCTGCACCCATAGCAAATGACACACACAATATTTAGCACCCATACTATATAGCACCCATATTATGCAGCACCTATAGTATGTAACATCTGAAGTATATAGCACCCACAGTATTGGGCCCCTATGATATTGCCCCCATAATGCACCCTGGTCTCATCTGATCACCCCACAGATTATCGCCATGAAAGACGGGACAATCCAGAGAGAGGGGACACTGAAGGACATCCAGAATTCAGACCCTGAACTTTATGAACATTGGAAGACGCTGATGAACCGGCAGGACCAGGAGCTGGAAAAGGTGCGTCACCCAGCGGTGGAGCGGTGAATGGTGCCGTGCCATACGGGGAAATGATTACGCAATATACAATATGACATCATTCTCAGCATTGACAAATGTCCGGCCTATGGTGACTAAGCTGGGATGACGCTGCCTGCACTTCCGGCATCCGATCACTGGGGGTTCTCTTTCCTATTTTCTGCAGGAGATAATAGAGAGGAAAACGCCGGCAAAGAAGAGAATAGTGTGCTCGCGGGAAACGCTTGGAGATGACGAGGAAGATGAAGGTAAAGAGAGATCGGCAAAGTGTGGATTTTCTTATTTCTGGAGGCGTTGCTCATCTTCCTGACATCATCGCCCCATTCATGACATCATCACCCCATTCATGACATCATCGCCCCATTCATGACATCATCACCCCATTCATGACATCATCGCCCCAGTCCTGGCCCCAATGAGGTATTACCCCCGAGTCCTGGCCCCAATAAGGTATTACCCCCGAGTCCTGGCCCCAATAAGGTATTACCCCCGAGTCCTAGCCCCAGTGAGTCATTACATCCGATTCCTGGCACCAGTGAGGTATTACCCCCAATTCCTGGCACCATTGAGGTATTACCCCAATTCGTGGCACCATTGAGGTATTACCCCATTTCGTGGCACCATTGAGGTATTACCCCAATTCCTGGCACCATTGAGGTATTACCCCAAGTCCTGGCACCAATGAGGTATTACTCCCAATTCCTTGCACCAGTGAGGTAATACCCCTAATTCCTGGCACCAGTGAGGTAATACCCCCAATTCCTGGCACCAGTGAGGTATTACCCCCAATTCCTGGTACTGGTAATCCTCCTCCATCTCTCCCCATCCTGGTTAGTTTCAGGTGCTGGGGGGGATTCTGGGGTGTAATAATACTCCAATTTGCACCAATGAGCAGCCTTGTTAGACATCACCTGACTAATCAATAGGAAATAATTCTAATTTTATGATTTCTGTCCTTCAGGTTCTTTGAAACGACTCCGCTTGGAAGTATTTTAAACAGATTTTCTGCTGACTTTAATACAATAGATCAGGTGGGTCAGATTCAGAACATTTCCCTAATTATGGGGGTCCCAGAATTTGGGGGGTCATCTGCTGTATGGTGGAAGGTTTATAGGGGGGCCAAATACAACCCAGTTCAGTAGCAATATTCCCAGATAGTGGATTGCTGGAGTTTCCTATGGAGGAAGGGGGTGGTCAGTGCATAGCCGATGCTTCATGTCTTCTGGGACCATGCAGAATGACGTCACCCAAATATCTGCTGCGAATGCACCTCGGTTATTTGCACCCAAACACCACCCAGGGGGTCTCTATAATATAAAATAGTAAAATAGTATATAAATATCAATTAATAATCTCAATACTTTTATGTGATGGTTGTGAACTATACCTGGAATCTTTAATGAGATGTATTGTGAGGTTTATCCATATTTGGATGACCACCCTGTCCCTCCAGGGGTCTTCTTCCCAACCTTAGGGTTCCTTGGGGAATGACCCCAGAGGCAGAAGACCCCCAGGACCCCCCAGGTCCTCCGCTCTGTCTCTGGAGCTTGTTTCCTATTGTAGTCAGTGCGTCAGGTGAATCCCTCCCTGTTATATCTCTGTATCCAATATTGGGGCTGCTGGTACCCTGACCCAATACCCAGAGCTAGAAAAGTCAGAACTTCTGCTTGGGAGGACAGGGGATCAGTATGACAGACGGAGGAGCCCTTCCTGAAATATTCCTATAATTTGCACACTGACGCTGCTTCTTTTCTCACTTAGCACATCCCGACCACCTTGGAATGTCTGAGCCGCTCCACCTTACTCTGTATCTCCGCCCTGGCCGTCATCTCATATGTCACGCCGATCTTCATCATCTCCCTCGTCCCTCTGGTCATCACCTGCTACTTCATTCAGAAGTATTTCCGAGTGGCCTCCAGGTAAACTACCTGTATATACAAAGAAACATTCATTGCCGAGGAATGCTGGTACTTGTAGTCCCTCCCCAAGTAAGGCTGAAACTTGTAGTCCCTCTCCAGCTTGCTTGGTTGTGGTTTATCTTAGTCAGGCATGGGTATGCAGTGAGGGTCAGACATGGGCAGTGAGGGTCAGACATGGGCAGACTAGGATAGAGGGGACAGACGAGTCTACTTTGCTGGCATCTTGTGATGTTTGGTATCTCCTGGCACAATACAGATGGCATGGTGACATCTCTGATCTGTACAGGGGATTAGCCTGTAATTTGTCCTTATAAAGCGATGTTACTCCAGACTATTCTGTTCTCTGTTTATTCTGCTCTGATCAGCCGGCATGTTATGTAAATAAATTCCCAAATCCTCCTGCATGTGTTTACTGTTCAGGAAAAGATTTGTTTCCTAATAGAAGTTTGTTTATTTCTTCTCTGAGCTTCCCTGCTGCAAATCGCTGGCTGGAAGTGCGCATGGTGAGCGAGACTGAGGAAATAACACATTGTAACCCGTTCACATGGCAAACACTCCAGCGGATGCTCCTTAGGGGTGGTCACATGACAAACGTCCCAGCGGATGCTCCTTAGGAGTGGTCACATGACAAACGTTCCAGCGGATGCTCCCTGCGGCGGGTGGTCACATGACAAATGTCCCAGCGGATGTTCCTTAGGGGTGGTCACATGACAAATGTCCCAGCGGATGCCCCCTGGGGGTGGTCACATGACAAATATACCAGTGGTTGCTCCCTGGGGGTGGTCACATGACAAACGTCCCAGGGAATGTTCTTTAGGGTTGGTCACATGACAAATGTCCCAGCAGATGCTCCCTGGGTGTGGTCACATGATGAACTCCTTGGGGGCCGGCCATACAATGGACCTTAGCAGAGGAATCTCCCTGACAGCCCCTTCCTATAGCAAAGTTTTCCTGAATGAAGTAAATATTTTCTCCCCTATAGGAATATATCGGTGCC
>NC_092866.1:66517735-66521609 GCF_032062135.1 Pyxicephalus adspersus | reverse complement strand
ATATTGGCCCTTAGACATTCACATCTGGCCCCTGACCCCCAGACTAACACTGACCCCTAAATATTGGCCCTTAGACATTCACATCTGGCCCCTGATCCCCAGACTAACACTGACCCCTAAATATGGGCCCATAGATATTCACATTTGGCCCCTGATCCTCAGGAAGTAACGTTTGGCCTCCTGGCATTTCCTCGCCCTGCTCTTCTATTAGAAGGGTGACAACACTTTTCTGAATTTGTATTTCCTGCTGCTTCCTATAAAAGGGATCCCCACACCCCACCTGTTCATTGGTTCATCACTGTCAGCCTGCCTGTGATTCTTGTAGGAGCCAATAATATTCTTATTTTCTCTGAGCTGCAGCTGATTGGCTAATAGAAGCGGCCTGGCCTTGCTATTGGTTTGTAGGTCTCCAATTATCTGAATTGGATGGTGAGAAATCTGTCGGACATGGAGATCCAGCTGGGCGCTGTGAAGAGGATAAACAGCCTTCTGAAGACGGAGCCGGAGAATTACAAGGGGCTTCTGTGTGAGTATTTGCCCCGCACGTGTCATCATGTGACCTCAGCACCTCATGAATAATTAATGAGGATCCTGTGTGTTCAGCCCCCTCACAGATCCCACAAGACTGGCCGAACAGCGGCGAGATCCAGATCCAGAACCTCAGCGTCCGCTATGACAGCTCCCTGAAACCGGTCCTGAAACACGTCAATGCTCACATCACACCTGGGCAGAAGGTGAGAGGGGTGTGCCGGGGCCAGTCTGGGGTGCTGCACCCAACATATTAATACCCTGAATGCGGGGGGCCCCTGCACGGTGTCCACCAGGGCCCGCCACCCTCCTCATTTAAGTCAGTTCTGTACAGGGGCCCTGTATAATATTGGGGGTCATGGACCCTGAAATCAGAATATGCCCCCTCCCCCTACAGATCCGCCCCTGAGGGGGACATTATCTTTGTCTTGTCGTTACAGATCGGGATCTGTGGGAGAACCGGCAGCGGTAAATCTTCCTTCTCGCTGGCATTTTTCAGAATGGTCGACATGTTCCAAGGTGAGAAATGTAGACACTAATGATGGTGCCGACCTTCCGGGTCAGCCGCATGGAACTGTCCAATCAGAAATGTCCTATTTGCTGCCTATTGGCTGCATTATATAGAGAAAACTGCGGGGAATATTTATAACACAATCCATCTGACATTCACTGCAGGTGAATCTTCAATGGTGCATGAGTTTTAAATGGCAGATTGATTTACCACCAGTGAATGTTTGGTGAAAGTCATTTATTTCTTTATGAATTCGTCTCACAGCACCACCATGTCAATTCAGATTCATTCATCCAGTTCATGTACCACGCTGCGTATTGTGTTGGCGCTATATGAATATAATTTGTGCTGTAAAATATCAGGACATGCCGGGCAGCACCCAATATTCGTGTGACAGCCCGGGGGGTGAATGGGCCCTATCTGTGTATTTCAGGCACTGGGGGATGGGTGCCTTCTGTAAGTCTCGTGTTACACCGTGTCATGTGACCAATTACCATAATGGTGTTATTCTCATCGCTCCGACCTTCCAGGGAGAATTATCATCGATGGAATCGATATTGCCAAACTGCCGCTCCAGACGCTGAGATCCCGATTGTCCATCATCCTGCAGGACCCC
Organism: Pyxicephalus adspersus; assembly: GCF_032062135.1. NCBI lineage: Eukaryota > Metazoa > Chordata > Amphibia > Anura > Pyxicephalidae > Pyxicephalus > Pyxicephalus adspersus. Next base: position 66,519,954 of record NC_092866.1, on the reverse strand, counting down.
ATTCTGTTCAGTGGGACCATCAGGTAGGTGGGGGAGGGGAATGAGGGTGGGGGTGTCATTCAGTGGCCATTTTATACCCCTCCCCCAAAGCTACTCACCGGTGCAGCCATGCAGGGGGGTGCTAGGGGGGTACAAATGGCGCTCAGTGCAACCCCCATTACTAGATAAATACCCCCAACTACCCCCTCCTCCTATGTCCCACCCCTCATTACTACATAAATACCCCCAACTACCCCTCCTCCTATGTCCCACCCCTCATTACTACATAAATACCCCCAACTACCCTTCCTCCTATGTCCCACCCCTTTTGTGTCTCGGCAGGTTTAATCTGGATCCGGAGAATAAATGTTCAGATTGTGTCCTGTGGGAGGCGCTAGAGATCGCTCAGCTCAAACACGTGGTGAAGGCTCTTCCGGGCGGTCTGGGTACGGGGCCCGATGGGACGGGGTGGGGGGAGGGCAATCTTGGGGTTCACGTTAGATCTGCATGGACGGTTGTGTCGACCAATCCTCAGACTGGGAAGATGTGATTGGCTCACACAGAGGGGGCGGTCCCTGTAGTCACATGACAGGCGTTATATTACCCCATTTAGAGTAAATTGGGGGTCTTAAAGGGCCAGACACTGACTCTGTTTTTACCCCCCAGATGCCCTGGTCACGGAAGGAGGGGAGAATTTCAGCGTGGGACAGCGGCAGCTCTTCTGTCTGGCCCGAGCGTTTGTCAGGAAAAGCAGCGTCCTGATCATGGACGAGGCCACGGCCTCCATAGACATGGCCACGGTATGTGTGAGCCCCGGGGGGGGTGGGGGCCGCCCCCAGATCTGTCATTTATGTTTCCTTCTCTGTGATAGGAGAACATTCTGCAGAAGGTGGTGATGACGGCTTTCCATGAGCGCACCGTGGTCATTATAGCGGTAAGTTCCGGAGATTACCGACCCCCCAACCCCCGCCACCTACAGTACCAACCTCCTGTCTGTGCTGTCCGGGGCAACCAATCATATGTCAGCTTCGGGGACCCTCCTCAGTCCTGGGCTGCAGATTCACGGAATAATTCACCCATAGCAACAACCCAGCAGTCGAATCAGTGCTAGGAAACAGCTGATTGGTTGCTATGGGTTACCACATTGCCTGGATGTATCGGTCAGATTCGCCCAATCATTTCATCTCATCCAAATATCTAATAATAGACGACCAATCACGGTGCTCATACCCCGCACGTGGCCCCGCCTGAGGGCAGAATGAGGAGAATACGTTCACATAGCGGAGAGGATCCTCACCTTGCCCATATAATAAGTGCAACGAAGCTCAGCTGACTTCAGCCAGCCAATCACGTGCAAGGAAAATCCTGTTTTTTAGATTTCTTTTCATGTGATTGGATATTCATTGCAAAGTGAATTTTTACCACATTCACCAAGCTGAGTGAACACTGACCTCAGAAAATGAACAGCGGCAATGTGCATCAGAAATCATTGCTTATTCACCTGATTGTCTTATAGGATGAATGTCTAATATCACCCCCTCCCCCTCTCTCCCCTCCAGCACCGGGTGCACACCATCCTAAATGCCGACATGGTGATTGTCATGAAGCGTGGCGCCATCATGGAATACGACAAGCCGGAGGCGCTGCTGGAGCAGGAGGGCAGTATGTTCGCCTCGTACGTCCAGGCAGATAAATAGCGGCGGCCATTTGTACATAACCTGTAAATAGCCAATCAAATCTTTCATAATAAAGATCTTTTGCTGATTTTTCATTAACAGGCGGCCGCCCGTCTCTGCGTCATTTCTCAGATTACCAATAGGAGGAGGGGGGCAAATCCGGAGGTTATATAAATCTGGGGCCCCTCCCGGGGGAATGTATGGGAAGCTGGGGCCCCTCCTGTTATCTGACCTTCCAATAATGAGTTCAGAAGGGCCCCAGCAGGGAGCATTGTAGGTAAAGAATGTCTATGCGCTATATATGAAGCCAGTCGGGGTATTACTGGCCGGAATGTCCGATTATTGGATAGGCGGTGTCTCATTATAATTCCATTCCTTGTGGAAGATTCCAAACACAGAAGATTAATAAACTGAAAACATCCCAAATGATTAGTTTAGGGTGGAGTGCATCACATGTAACCTTGTCAGCCAATCATTAGAAGGTTCAGGAGGAAGTGTTAGGGTTGGCACCAGGCTGGGTTGCCTTAGAAGATTTGGGATGAAGCGTTAAAATTGGGGTGGGTT
>NC_092866.1:66457013-66516692 GCF_032062135.1 Pyxicephalus adspersus | reverse complement strand
TTAAAATTGGGGTTGATTAGGTTTGGGTTAGAGGGTTCAGGATGAAGCGTTAGGGTTGGGTCTAGCCAGTAGGGTTGGGTTTGAGGGTTCATGAGCAAGTGGTAGGGTTAAGTCCAGGCTGTAGGTTTGGGATTGGGTTAGAGGGTTTGGGGATGAAGCGTTAAGGTTGGGGTTGGTTAGGTTTGGTTTAAAGGGTTCAGGAAGAAGTGTTAGGGTTAGGTCCAGGCTATAGAGTTTTGATAGGGTTAGAGGATTTGGGATGAAGCGTTAAGGTTGGGTCTAGGCAGTAGGGTTGGGTTAGGGTTAGAGGGTTCAGGAAAAAGTGTTAGGGTTAGATCCAGGCTGTAGGGTTGGGGTTGGGTTAGAGGGTTTGGGATGAAGCAATAAGGTTGGGCCCCTCCGTCTCGCTGTATCCGGTGGTCAGGCGCTCCCCCTGCTGGCCGCAGTCGGGATCGCAGCGCACCGTCTCTGCAGATCTCATTCACCTTTCGGTCTTCTCTCCGCTCGGTTCGTTGGATTTTCCGCTATAACCGGGCGTATCGGAGCTGTGGGTTGTTCCTGTGTTCGGGGCCCCCAGACTTGCAGTGGTGCAGCCCATCACCCACCCTGGTGATTGGCAGGGACAGATGGGGCCCCAGCATTAGATTTGTCTGCAGTGGCCCTTAGCATGGCATAGACATGTTTTCCAGGAAGGGAATCATCCCTGAGGAATATGTGCTGACCACCCGCCTGGCCGAGGACATCAATGAGCCCAGGTACACAGCCAAGGAACGCCGGGCCCGCTTCGTGGCCAAGAACGGCACCTGCAATGTGGCCCACAAGAACATCCGTGAGCAGGGCCGCTTCCTGCTGGACGTCTTCACCACGGTGGTGGACCTGAAATGGCACTACACCCTCCTGATCTTCACCATGTCCTTCCTGTGCACCTGGCTCCTCTTCGGGATGATTTGGTGGCTCATCGCCTTCGCCCACGGTGATCTGGACGAGAACCAGGAGGGCTTTGTGCCGTGCGTGACCAGCGTCCAATCCTTCACCGCAGCCTTCCTCTTCTCCATCGAGGTGCAGGTCACCATTGGGTTTGGTGGGCGAATGATAACGGAGGAATGTCCGTCCGCCATCTTGGTCCTCATTGTCCAGAACATCGTTGGGTTGGTCATCAATGCCATCATGTTGGGTTGTATCTTCATGAAGACGGCCCAGGCCCATCGTAGAGCGGAGACCCTGATCTTCAGCAAACACGCCGTCATCGGCCTGAGGAACGGTAAGCTGTGCTTCATGTTCCGGGTGGGGGACCTCAGGAAAAGTATGATCATCAGTGCCACCATCCGCATGCAGGTGGTCCGCAAGTCCAACAGCCTGGAGGGCGAAGTTCTGCCGCTCAACCAGATCGATATCCAGATGGAGAATCCCATCAGCACCAACGGGATATTCCTGGTGTCACCGCTCATCATCTGTCACACCATCGATAAGAATAGTCCGCTCTACGACATCTCAGCCACTGATCTCACTCACCACCAGGACCTGGAGATCATCGTCATCCTGGAAGGAGTGGTGGAAACCACCGGCATCACCACCCAAGCCAGAACTTCCTACCTGGCCGATGAGATCCTCTGGGGCCAACGTTTTGTCCCCATTGTGGCCGAAGAAGACGGCAGATACTCGGTGGACTATTCCAAGTTCGGCAATACGGTAAAAGTACCGACGCCGAAATGTACGGCCCGGCAGCTGGAGGAGGATCGCAGCAACCTGGAGCGCATCTCATTTTCCCCCAGAAGCACCATCAGAAAACGCAATATGTCCGTCAAGGTAAAGCCAAAGTTCACCTTGTTTAATGATGAACCCACCTGACCCCAGGTGACCCCATCGGACCTCAGGGGGCAAATAATGTTCTATGCAGTACTGGGCACTCCCCAGCCGGGGGCGCTGTCACCAGGAATATTTTTTATTGTTTAGATTTCTCACTTATCTGCACCAAGGGGGGTAAAAACCTTCTGAAGTCTTAAAGAGCCCTCAGCATGTGAAAGTCAAATCTGGGGCAATTGTGTGATGGCGATACGCACGTGGCAGATAATAAATCGAGGCCTTGCTATTCATCTGATTGGTTATTGAGTCTTTACACGGATTGTATGTCTCGTTTCATGTCTCACAAGAGGTTCTGCAGCAGCCGAGGCTCCGATTCACTGATTGGCTTACTGGCCAACACCTCAATGGAGGGACTGGGAGGGGGAGGGGCTGCCATAAAGTGTCCAATCAGAGCAGAGTATTCTCTGTGCACCAATCATACATCAATATAAATGGAATGTCACTGCCTGAACACACCAATCACGTTATTGCCAAATCCACAAATCATCCCAATCAACACAGCAATACCAATCAGATCTCACAAAGAGAAAACAACTTTTATAGGAGGAAACCTCATATTTCTGTATCCCATTGGGGAGATTTCTCTTCACTTCCTGTCCTGTGGACACAACAGGAAATGATAGAAAATCTCTTCAATGTCATGGTAAGATATTCAGGAACTTTTATAAATATGTATGGGGATCAGGATATAGAGATCACTGTGTATAGATCAGGATATACAGATCACTGTGTGTATGGGGATCAGGATATAGAGATCACTGTGTATAGATCAGGATATAGAGATCACTGTGTATAGTGCCATCTAGTGGGCAGACAGGAGAGTGACAGGCGATGTTCAATCTATGTATTTTCATCATCACTCTATCTTTGATTTCTGGGGAGACCATATAAATCTCTTTCACCTTTTTTCCTCTGGCACAAACACCCCTCAGGTCCCTGTTAGCTCCCTGGGTGTCACATCGAACCTTTGGCTTTATTACTTTCACGTGCAATAAATTCTTCTGTCATTTTTCTCTGTGTTTTTCCTGGTGAGGTCAGAAAACATCCAGGCGCCCAGCATTTTCTTCCCGAGTCCAGAAATGGCAGCCGCTGTGTTTTCCTCATTGCAGGTTTACCTAAATCTTAGAGTTGTTGTAGTGATTTCTTCAATCGATCCGGTGCAGTAGCTGCAGAAAGACGAGCGTCCTGCATTTCTTTTACCTCCACATTAGTGTTAAAATTCCAGAGAGACCCAAAAATGTGAAGCAGAGATACAAATCCAACCAAGAGTCCAGGGGCCAACATTGAGGAAACAGCTACAGAGTAAGTGTTAAGGTCACAGGGTCAGTGTTGCTGCTTTTTAGGGCCAAAACTGAACTCTAAGGGCCCATACGTTAAGTGTTAGCGCAATGCATGTATTGCAGTGCCATTTATTCACATACTGCAGCACCACAGCACCGCTTTCTGATATCGCATGCTGCTTAGGGGTGCAGGGCCAGGCTCTCCATAGGTCACATCATTTCCCTGTGCAGGGTCCCTGGAGAAGATTCCAAGGAATTCCGCCTTTTGCTGGCCGCCAGTATCAGAACTCACAGACCCAATCAGATTGCAACTTCCAGCGTGGAACATAACAATAAAAATATTCAAATTTATGGAGAACAAAACGAAGCCAACTAAGGTGAAGCGATGCCCCTCCTAGCCAACATTCATACCACAACCACTATCATTGGAAGATCCCGGCACATTCACTCAATATACAAATCTTTCCCGGGATATTTGGAGGGAAAGAATATCAGGCAGACTTCTCCATCAGCAATGCCTGGGGGGTATTACAGGGGGCAGTATGTACAGGAGAGGGGTATGGGGGGGGAATGTGAGAAATGATTGGATAGTAGTGGTCATGTGACGTGCTCTCTCTCGCCCCCTAGGTGCTCTGAGGGTCTCCATTAGGACCCCGTTACTTGCAGTATTGAGGGATCAGGACGTCACCCTCCCCTGCGATATATCGGAGCTGAATACAGGGGGTGCTATTGCAGTTTTGTGGCGTGTGACATACGGGAATGGCTCGGAGACGGAAGTGTATGAATATATCGATGGGCGCCATACGTCCTACAGACCGGGGTCTTATATTCGGGAGTCGGAGGTCCCCAGAGGAAAAGCCGATCTGCACCTCCCCGGGGTCCGGCTCTCTGATGAGGGGGAATACACCTGTAGAGTGATAAATACCCCAAATAAAGCGGAGGGGACAGTGATCCTACAGGTGTCAGGTGAGTGATGGGGACATTGCTGAGATTTAGGTGAGGAGCGCAGGGTTGGGGGTGGCCATGGGTTCTGCCGGCCGCTCCGAAGGGTTTGGGTCATTCCTGGACATTTTAGCAGCAGATGGCCCTCCGGGCATTTGTCAATGAGACTCTGTGATGGGTACGAGCACCATATGTACCCCCATTTGTACCCCTGCGGAAGACAAGGGGGGTATCTAGAAATGTGGTCAGGGACCATCTTAGTTTTATAGTTTGCTTAGTGAGGAATAGAGCGACCCCTTAGAGAGTACGTAGGCCCTCTTACACCCTTCCCCCGCCTATACCCCAATATTGCAGCATAGAAGATGGATATCTCCCCACCCATTTCACCCGCTCCAGACGGATAAACTGCTAGTAAGACGCTGAGGGATTGGACATCATTCTCATCATTATCTTAAGATCACAATTTATCAATAAATAGGCCTGCAATTCCCCATGCCCACAGGGTATTTACCCGGTTTAGGGATTATACTAATGTGAGCTATATTACACCTGGGAGGGGGAGGAAGCCGAAATAGCCAACCAAATGATGGACCAGGGGGAGGCAAACAGGACTTACCTTAGCTGGCTGGGTCATGTGTTGGAGTAAAAGATTCTTACTCCTTTAGAAAGGGAGGATTTGGTGCCTTTACCCCCTACATGGGCCAGTTGGTGGGGGTATCCATGACATCTTTTCATTGGACTGTGTGATCAGCGGTACATCCAGTAATTGTGGACCATGCCCCGTAAAATTGCACCCTGATGGGGCCTGGTCAGCGGGTAATTTGGCCCTCACAATCTGAGGTCTGATTCCTTCCATTGGGAACAATAAGAGATGGAATGTGCAGACGGGTAATATTCGGCCCTGTATGGGACAAGAAATGTAACCCCTCTTCTATATTGATGGGGCGTTGTGTTTGCCCCCAATTATCCAATGACAACGCTGGCAGATATTACACAGAAGGATAACGATTGGTCAGGGATCGGGAATATTACTCCCTCATACAATCTCAGCGGTCCTTGTATGGCACTCCGCTCTCCCCGACACTCAATAGACGGAACACGCCATGTCAGGGGCCCCCCACAATACCTCCATATGAATAGGATTATGGGGTATTTGCACCACGAATAAATAATATAGGAAATCATTCCCAGTGATAATGTATAAAAGGTCACCCCGACCGGAGAGGTGGGGACCAATCAGCGTGTGTAGAACTGTTAGGACTGGGCCCTCTGGCAGGTGTCGGGGGATTACCTGGGGCGCAGTGTCTTCAGAGCACCCCGCAATTATTGATGGCCCACTAACCCCAATGACCAGGACTTAGGACTCCGGTGTAAGGACAGCTCAGGTACTAAGTTGGGTGACGGCCGGAGGTGGCAATTGATAGACGGGGCAGACAAGCATAGTCCAGGTACAAGAACCGGTCCGAATTAGGCAGATCCCAGGTGTCAGGGCAGAGGATCCAGTAACCAGAGCCTGGGATCAGGGGGTAGCAATAGGCCTAACAGCCAATAGCAGGAAGGGGTTGGAACTACTCTGCCCATTGGCTGCTGGACAGGCTCAGAGAACGTGCGGGGGAGGCTAAAAGAGTCGCACCTGTGCACAGCTAAAGGGGGACTGAGGATGCTGCAACCCAGGAATACCTGGAAGTGCCCCTCACCTGTTACCCCCCCAATAACCCGGCAGCCCAGAAAGATACAAAACGAATTATTCATTGTCTGTGATAGCATTGCATGTGTTACACGGGACTCGTCAGGACATACATGTATATATGCAGCCATGACATAGGATGAACATGTTCTGTAAGCTAGAGTTCCCTAAATCTCCGGAGTCCTGTGAAGAAACTTCCCCTTCAGTGACATAATTCCTGCCCCCGCTCAGATCTGTCCACAGACACAACCTGCCCACCGCCCCGTACGGGAGACTTGATCCGGTGCACCCCCCTGGCGGGGTCCTTCCCTAACCCTGCCAGAACTGGTCTCCATGCTCTCACAGCTCACTAGTGTATTCAGGAGCCTAAGTAGTAACTCCGGATAGTTAATCTTGGAAGGATCTTGAGTTTTTAGTTATTTCAGGGCCTGGGTCAGTATATCTGCAGACAAATCATCGTTGGGCAGAAATTGTTTTCATATCGCTGGCATTGTGTAGAATAATCACTTGTACATGAATCCCTGCTGGGCGCGGGAAGTGAATACGCTGGGAAGTGAATCCGCTGGGAAGTGAATACGCTGGGATGTGAATACGCTGGGCGCGGGATGTGAATCCGCTGGGAAGTGAATCCGCTGGGCGCGGGAAGTGAATGGGAAGTGAATCCGCTGGGCGCGGGAAGTGAATCCGCTGGGAAGTGAATCCGCTGGGCGCGGGAAGTGAATACGATTTTCCCGCTGGGGATTTTCTAAATATTGGCGTTGCTAAGATTTTATTTCATTGTTTTAATATCTTCATGTCCAGAAATGGGATTCTAGATTTAAGGCTTGTGCTGCTAAAATTCCTCAAAGCCGAATGTGGCACAAACATATGAAGGCTTCCTCCCCTCCCCCGGGCACAGGGGGGCATTGGATGGGGTACACGTGGTGCCCATGCCCACATTGCTGATTGTTGAACAGATGAAGTTTCAGGATGATCCATCTGGGACAAAACATCAAACAAATCAGAATACCTGCAAGTGATTTACATATTAATAATAAATAGTATTTATGTAGCACCAACATATTACGCAGCGCTGTACAATAAATAAGGGCTGCAAATGACAGACAGTGACATAGGAGGAGGAGAGGACCCTGACCCAAAGAGCTTACAATCTAAGAGATTGCAATGCTTCCAATACTGAATACAATTGGGTGATCAGTTGAAATTGCATGTTAGGGAATTTTTTGGATGATTTGCGGTATCCTGATTGCTTACTCCTAATGCTCGAGTATAAACCTACAGTATATCATATGTGGGTCATCTACCAGACAAAACTCCCCCAAGGGGCCCCTTTTCCAAACTTCCCACCGGCAGCGCTGATTGGGTGTAGAGTTCCCCTCCCTGAACACTAAATCAAAGTTCTGAAATAAGAAAGAACGGCTGGAACTTTGATTTCATTATTCTAGGGAAACAAATCCAACCATTACAAGGATATCCGGGGGGAAGCCAAGGAGGTCCAAGGTGCACAGCTTGTGACGGATATTCCCTACACTTAGCATACACGCCCAGTCCGGCCATCGGTACACGGGCCACAAAACAAGCACCCTGGGTCCCTCCAAATATCCAGTGTGAGATGGCCCATAGCAACAGGGGGGGGGCAAATCCCGGGGGGCCATTTCAAAAAGGAAACAGGGCCAGCAAGCTAAAAGTGCCTCAAGGGCTTTATTCACTAACACTATTTCCACACAAAAACAGCAAAATAAAGCCGGGCCCCTGGGCCACTAACTCACTGTTAGATCCCTTTACTAACAATCCAGGCCAACCTAGTGCTGCGCAGGACTCCAAGGCCCTAACCGTACATCTTCTCCAACAAAGTCTGTGTCTTTACTCCCAGCTCACCAGCCAAGACACACGAATAAGCAGGCTGGGAGTTTATATCCCCCGGCCTAATTTCCAGTATGGGTTTCAGGTGAGACAGTCACACCTGATCATACCCAGGCCTCTTTAGCTCCCCCACCTGGCCAATAAACTCATTGTCATTCAGCCTGGTACTTCAACCCCACCTTCAGGTCAAAAGGAAAACTGTCAGACTAAACAGAAAAATACTCTGCGTATACCCTGTATCTGGGGCAAATGTCATCCTGGACAAAACCCTGTGATTTCATTGGCCAGCTGTTACACCAGGTAAATGGCGAGTAGCAAGCAGGTAGAGAAGGGTCCACAATACAGAGCTGCTGCATCCTTCATACAAATTCCTTCTATCATTATTAACGCCTTCCCTGTGAACAGATCACAAGATGGATTCCATAGACCCCGAATCTAATAAAACCCATAACACCCTGACCATTGCCGTCTCAATCAATGACTGGGAAATTCTTTAGTCAGCAAATCTCTCTGCTTTTGGGGGTCCGAGTGACAGCTGACAATGTGATCCCTATGTACTATTATGAAGGGTGAGATTGTCAGAATTTGAACTTTTGGGGAACTTTACACCTAGTCTACAAAGGTCTGTGATGGGGGGGGGGCAGGAGGGCTTGTGAGAAGATGAAAGAAATCTCTCCGTTTCCCCTTATTGGGCTTTGGGGCAATGGGCTGTGCAGCATGTTCAGCTGGGACAGGTTTGGGGCCAGCAGGCTAATGAAGATGAAATCTGGGCTATTGCCCAGCACCCCCAGCTTCGTCAGGGCCCCAAATTACAGAATGGAGGCAGGGATCAGGTATGGTGCAGGGAGACGGAATGCTGTGCATTTGGGGCCCCATTTCATGTTTGTCCCATTTTGTCCTCATTTTGTTCCACCTTTATGACTAGCACACCTATGTACTACAGAAAAAGCAATCAGAATCTGGAGTAACATCAAGGAATATGTGTCCCACACCATAAGCAGGATCACATTGTAGAAGTAATGTCTTTCTTCTGATGAAGAGAGTGTATGGTGTCATCACTAACCCCATGGTCATCACTAACCCCATTGTACCCCATAACCCCATTGTACCCCATTGTCATCACTAACCCCATTGTCATCACTAACCCCATTGTACCCCATTGTAATCACTAACCCCATTGTACCCCATTGTAATCACTAACCCCATTGTAATCACTAACCCCATTGTACCCCATTGTCATCACTAACCCCATTGTCATCACTAACCCCCATGTCATCACTATTACTGGTGTCCAGAGGGGGAATTATGGTTCCACTCCGGCTGGGGGTATCTCATGCGTGGCTTCCATCTGCTGCACCTTTAGCTGTTTTACGCTGACTTGTGTATGGATTTATACGCAGTATACTGATATGGTACATTGTGCTATAGAACCTCTGTATATGCTGCAGGTAACAAGAATCATTATTTCTCCTTACAGTTCCTCCATTGGTTGATGTGACACCTGATATAAAAGTTGAGCTGGGATCGGAGAAGACAGTGATGTGCAATGTTCACAATTTTTATCCAAAAGATGTTTCCATACAATGGGTGAAATATTGTAAAGGTTCCCCTGACTGCGAACAACTTAAGACCTGGACCTGTATGAAGAATATACTTGAGAACTCGGATGGGACATTCAATGTGACAAGTCTGCTGACCCTGACCCCCAGCAAAGAGGATGATGGGAACTCATATTCCTGCGTCATCAGCCACCCATCTCTCCAGAATAAACTGTCCCAGAATTTCACCCTCACAGTCACAGGTCAGTCATATCAGTGATGTCAGCAGTGATAGAATTTGTACAATGTACACGAGAGATTCTATCATTATGAGTTAACATTTCATCATCATATACAAATATTCTTATCTGCCACTAACATTGCTGAAATACACAGATTTCTCTCTGGAAAGGCCTCCGGTACCGGCATTGGTTCCAATTCTTTACCATTCCGGTGTGAAATCCTAATAATGAAGTCTGCGGGCATAGAACTGACCTCACCTCTTTGTAAAGCGCATTGTTCCAGGGTCATCGTTCTTGCTGTGAATGTTGTGTGAATATATTGAGAGCAAAGCTGTACACACAACGGTAACAACGTACATCCTAAACACTCCATGCAGGACATTCACCATTGGCTGGAACGAGAGATTTGGGAACTGACCCAGAGATAAATGCGGAGAGTTTCCAGCCATGTCGGGTTCATTGGTCAGCAGGGGAGATCATCGCAATGCAGAATATCGGACACGGAATACAAATCACTCTATATCACTACATTATATACTCCTATATGGAGACATTTTTATAGATATGTGCTTTGTATAACAAATAGATTTACTTTATTCATCTTGAGAATTTAATAAACCCCATATCAAATATTTGAAGTACATTTCTGCTCTGTGGGATTCTGTGTATAAAGCATGGCCGTCCTATCTCTGGGCCCATACTGGGCGTTTGGTTGATATTTGGGGTTAAAGGAATTCTCTGTATTCCCCTAAAATCCAAGCTAAGTCCCCCTGTTATTAGCGGGGCAGATAGGGGATGGAAGGGACCTTAGTACAGGGGCCTGTGGAGCCTCCGGTGGGATCACAGCTCAGATTGGACACAGCCAGCCGGTAATACCTGAGATGTGTGGAAATGTTTAATACTCACAGATTGTTTTGTTCTTTATCATTATAGAGAAAGAAGATAACACGGGAGGCGTTATCACAGCCGTGGTCCTGACACTTCTGTCTGCAGGAATTCTGTGTGCCGGTGTTTTCCTCTACTTCAGATTTATAAAGAAAAGTAAGAAATCGGCATTATTCTGGACGTTCAATTTAAATTTCAGACCTCGGTGGAGTTCCATCCTCATTATATGTCTCCTAGTAATGGAAACTAAATCAGGTCACAAATCTCATTATCCGTACCCGGCAGATCTAATATCAGACACATATCATGTGATTCATACTTACATAGACATAAATCCATCAAGTCCAACCACTAGGGAAATAAACATATCCCAGATATAAAACCCTATAAGACATAGTTGGTCCAGAGGAAGGCAAAAAAAACCCCGGGTACAATTTGCTTCAATGGGAATAATTCCTTCCTGATCCCATGAGACAATCGGATGTTCCCTGGATCAGCAGTCTCTGTTATATTTAACCCCCCGGTGGTATTCCCGAGTGTGACTTGGGGTGGAATTTCTTTACAGAAAGTGGTAACCCTGAGCCACACTTGGTGTGGAATTATTATTATTAGACAGTATTTACATAGCGCCATCATATTATGCAGCACTGTACAAAGTTCATAGCCGTGTCACTATCTGTCCCTCCAAGGAGCTCACAATCTAATGTCCCCCCCATAGTCATATGTCTATAATACAGTCTAAGGTCAGTTTTGGGGGGAAGCCAATTACCCTACAGGGAGAACCTGCAAACTCCATGCAGATAGTGTCCTGGATGGGATTCAAACCTGGGACCTAGCACTGCAAAGGCCGGAGTGCTAACCCCTGAGGCCCCGTGAATTGAGGGCTTACCTGGTCCTCAGGAGCCTGTGACGTCCTCCGGCACCTTCTGTGTCCTCTTGGTGATGCCCAGCATTGGCGTTCCCTGGCCTAGTATCCCGGCGTGTGATCATTGGAGACGCGAAGCTAGGGGATGCGGATGCCCGCCGGGTATGCATGGAAGTGCAAGTGGCGTGTGTGCTTCGGGGCGAGACAGGCGGGAAATTTAAAATTAGAAGTATTTTTAAATGTTAAATGTACTGGTTTGACATTTAAAAAATACAAAATAATTCTACAGTCAGAGGTTAACCCTTTAATCCCCAGTTATATTCTGTGCTTCTAGAAATCCTCCAGCTTTTTCTTAAAGCAATCTATAGAACTTGCTGAAACTCCTTCCTGAGGGAGCCGATTCCACATTTTCACACCTTACAGTGAAGAATCCCTTCCTTATCCGGAGCTTAAACTTCTTTTCCTAGAGTATGAATCATTATTACAACTCTCTGGAGGCGATCTTTAGGCCAGTTCCCTATCCATTTACAGATTGACTTTTCTAAACCTAAATTCTATTTCCAGTAATATAATATTCAGCACGGTGACACCCTAACACTGATTCATTAAAGGGAATGTCCACCTTGTCATGACGTTATGGTTCTGTATAGGTTGTCAGGTGTCATATCCATAGTCCTGGCAACAAAGCTGATCTCTGGGTACAAGGGGGGTCCAATATTAAGTAATACATTGGAGAGTGAATGTTATGATTCATATGATGATTCCCTCTTTCAGATCCTCCAATTCTATCTATCACTGGAAATAATGAGCTGATTGACATGAACAGGACCACTCTGACCTGTCAGATTATGGACTTCAGACCCAACAAGATAGAAATCTCAGTGTTTATAAAAAGATCGGAGGTTATAGAGAGGATCTACACCTGGAGATCTGGGGATCCGGTCAGAAGTGATGGTGTAATGGATATAGAGAAGCAGAGTCTGGTGAATGGGGGACATAAGGAGCGACCTCTACAACTGGAGATGGAGCCTGTTATCAGAAAGAAGAAGCTTGGTGTATTCATCTGTCAGTGTTCTCTCCATATAACTCCCAGCTATGACCTGGATAATGGAGCAGAATTATCTGTACAGGTAAAACACCCGGCACTGACATCTCCGGCCTCCGCATGCAGGACACTCACCGTCATTGGAGGTGAGACTCTTCTACATAGAAAGGTTTCTTTACAAAGCTTTCATTGATGTGATATGATTCCAGTTCTGAGCACCACATACAGCAAGGACTCATCTCTGCCCCTCTAGAGGGCAATAGGAGGGGGTTATTATCACGGGGGCATTTCCAGCTTGTTGGGGTCCCTCTTTCCTGGTAATACATAGAATAGAGAAGGAATCTGGGAAACTGCTGGGATACAAAAAAGGGATTTTTAGGATTTTCACATCTCAGTGTTGTTATATTTCTGCAGCTTGCTTGCAGGCGCTTCATTTCTTCATGCGCTCCAGAGATGGCTGCTTGGTATTTCTCGGGGGGTTTCCTGATGGTTAGCCATGTCTTTGTAATCTGTCTATATATGCACCTGCTTGGCAGGATCATCAGGGACTTTTTTAGGGATTACTGCAAATTTAAAAGGATTGAAGAAGTAATTACCCTTGAAAGGAGCAATAATTCCTCTCAGCGGGATGCTACATAACATTGATACATTTCCTTTTCTAGTTCCTCCCAAGGTATTGTCCATCATGGCCCCGCAGCGTATCGTTCATGATGAGCAGCTGACTCTGGTCTGTCCAATTAATGGATTTAAACCGCGAGCTTTGTCCATCACCTGGCTGAGGAGGGAGAGGAACCAAGAGACCGAACTGGTAACATGGAATTCTGGGGGACTCAACGTTCACAGTGAAAGATATTCACACAATGTGAAGGAGGATGAATATCATGATAAGACCTATGGCTTTATAAGTGCTCTGACCATGAAACCGAATGTGACAGAAGATGAAGGAGTGACATATATCTGCAGAACATTTCACCCTGCAACAAATAACTGGGAGGAAAGAGATCTGACCATGAAGGTGACCGGTGAGTGATACATATAGATTATTCTGGGGACCCCTTAATGATAATATTATAGACCTTGGTAACATCCTGGGTGCAGGCAGAGGGGTTACCCAGTACAATTACCCCCTGACCATGAGGGGGACGAGCACGTGTTAGAAAATATAACGGATATAACATCTCTTCTTCACACTTGGAGTGAAATCCTTCATGCACATTGTTATCCATGTTCTATAATGAGGATTCTCCTTACAGATTAGTATCAGACAAATATGCTCTCCATACATGAGCAGATCTCTCATCACCATTCATAGGAAATCGGTCAGTTGGAACCGACATTCACCTCACATTAGACAAGAATGAATGAGGAATTATGAGAATGGGATGAAGAAGTGAAAATATGAAATGAATAGAGGAGGATAAGGAGGGGGGATAAGGCGGGGAGTGATGATGGGGGGATAGTTAAATTGATGGAGAAGTTGGAGGAAGAGGTACAAGGAGATGGAATGGAAGAAGTGGTAACAGTTTGAAGGGGTGGAGGGGTAAGGGGATGGAGTGGATAGAGAAGAGGCAAGTGGTAGAAGGGATAGGAAAGGGGAAGGAGAATGGGGTATTAGGGGCAGTAAAACATTGAGCAGATGAAGGGGGAAAGGGAAAGAGTGATTGAAGAGAAGAGGGAAGAAATAAAAAGTAATAGAAGTGAAGGAAGATGGTGAAAGAGAATGATGAATCAGATAGATGGGGGTAAGCAGGGGAAAAAGGTTTATGGGTGTGGAGGTGGAAATGAGGGGATGACATAGCAGGGAATGGAGAAGAAATATTTTGGAAGAAGGGGTAAGATGGACAAGAAGGGGGTTGTGATAGAAAGAGAAGGATGGAGCAGGGAAATGGGGTACAGGAGGGGAAGGAAGAGGAACGAGGGGATTGAGGAGGAGAGGCAGGGGTAAGAGGATGGAGAAGGAGGGGTGAGAAGGCAGAAGAGGAAAAAGGGTGGGGAACAAGAAGGGGTTAGGATAGAGAGATAAGAATGAAATAAATGAATGGAAGGGAAAAGAGGAGGGAAGGGGGTAAGTGGTAGAAAGAGGTGATGGAGGAAAAGAGACAAAAGTGAATTACGTAGAAGGATGACAAAGTGTAAAAATGTAAAAAAGTGTGAACAGGTGGAAGAAGGAGGAGATGGAAGAGGTTGAAGTTGATGATGGTGAGGTGGGGTGGCAAAGGAAAAGGGGTTAGGAGGGAAAGAAGTAAAAAGGGATAGAGGAGAAGGAGGGTGAAGAGGTATAAGGGAAATAAGGATGGGGAGTGGTAAAAAGGGGTGAAGGAGGTAAAGGGTACAGAGAATGGGGAAAGGTTGGACGGGGTAAATGGTGATGGAGGACAATAGGAGAATAAATATGAAATGGAAGGAAAGAGGTAGAAGTAGACAAGAAGAGATAGTGGGGGAGCTATAAATTGATGGTAGAAATGATGGAAGGGGATGGAGGAAGAGATGAATGGAAAATAATTAAGTCATAAAGCCGGAGCTGAATGGTTGGACAAGGTCAGTATAACAACATCTTATTACATCGCACTCTCTTCTATGTGATTGCAGCGGTTCCTGTGCTGGACTCCATAATAAAGTCCCATGAAGTTGCTCGTGTTGGGGAGAAGTTGGATCTGTCGTGTAGAATTCATTCATTTTACCCGTCACACATACAAGTCACATGGTACACGGAAGATGGCGCGGGGTTATCATCAGACACCACTGACCCCCTCCAGGAATATGGTGATTTATATCACGTCACCAGCACTTGCAGTTATACCCCAACAGTAAAGGATATGGGGAAGACATTCCGATGTGAGGTTCAGCATGGCAATCTAACAAAACACATCAACTGGACAATGACTGAATTAGGTAAGTGGGCCCATTATTCTGTACAATGCAATAATATGGGGGAACGGGTGTAACCCACAGGAAGTTCCCACCAGAAACACATCCCCCCCCCCCCCACAATGATGGGGCCATGCAGGGCGGGCAATGTGTCCTTCCCCTATCGGGTTTATACAGAATCTCATTTCTTAGTATTATTCTTCTTCTCTGGTCTATGTACTAATCATGACATATGATGACTCCGTGTATAACACCGCTGTTCCTGTATTGCAGCCTCTCCACCGACTCTGGGTGACATAAAGTGTGACCCCGCACTACCTGAGCCTGGGAAACCGGTGACATTATCCTGTGAGGTCACTGACATGTATCCCGGGGACCCCATCATTCAGTGGCTATGGAGTGTAAAGGAACTGTCTCCTGAAAACTGGAAAGTAACCATCCAGCAAGACCCCAGGACCAGGATGTTCCATGGAACCACAGAGCTGACACTCACTCCGCACAATGATGATCATTTCTCAGAAGTCAGTCTGGATTTCAAGCACTTAGGAAAACACGTGACAAAGAACAAAATCCTAATTATGAAAGGTGCTGCCTCTGTCACCCCATTCCCTTTCTGCAGATCACTGCATCCTCTTCCACTTGTGTCACATATCATACATGTGTGCTCATATAATATCTGAGATATACACACAATGAGCTCAGGTGTTTCTTTCAGATGATTAGATTATATTTTTCTCTGCAGGGTTCCCAGTGGTCAGTGAAATCATCAGTGACCCCAAGGAAGCAGAATATGGAAAAGCTCTGACTCTGCGCTGTAATGTGATTGGCTGTAATCCCGGGGACATCACTGGGGTCACCTGGTCAGGTGGAGGAGAGCAGAGAGTAATTCCAGGCAGTGATGATTCCTCATCCTGCACCCTGACATTCATTCCTACAGCTCAGTATTATGGGAAGGTTTATATCTGCACGGTGACACACAAGCGCATGAAGCCTTTCACAAAACATTTCTCTCTGCAGCTCCCAGGTATGATTTCTGTATTCTTCATAAATACAATTATTCTCAGAAATTGTTGGGGATGTTCAGTGTGAGCCGATAGGGATTCTTCCAGAGCAGCAAGCATGTGCACAGCAAAGTCTTTGGGACTCATTTATCTAAAAGTGCAGCAGACAATTTGTTCTCCGCTTTTAGAAACCTTCTCGGCATTTCATATTCACCAACATCATCATAGTGGCCCCGGGTATTGTTCCCTGGTGACCACACATCTAATACGCTATATTCACCTTACATTGGTGATCAGGAACTCCACTTACCAGAATGCATTGATTGCCATTTCTTCCCGCTGTATCAGTAAGTGAGGACAGACTTACTATAGAAGGACTCCCCCTACAACACATGAAAACACAGAAAAATAACTTTTCCAGCTGTCATTGCAACGTCTAACATCCAAGCGAAAGAATATAGTGAGGTACTGATATAAAGAATCACCCCCCCCCCCCCCCCCCCCCCCAGTCATTCCACACATTTTCAGTTGAGTTTATGTCTGGGCTGTGACTGGGCCACCCAAGGACATTCAGCTGATGTGTGATTCGGGTCACATCAGTAGGTGAACCTTAGGTGAACAGTAGGTGAACCTTCTTCCCATTGACATTGCCGGAATTCCTCAGGAATGATATTCTGCCCCTCCATGGTTCCTTCTGACAAATGGCCCAGTTCTGGATAAAACACTTTATTCCTCAGAATCTTCAGAATGTTTGGCAGTCCCATCAAGACTTTATGATGGAACTAAATCTCCACTTTTAGGTTTGTATGGTCAGGCCGGCCATTATTGCCGGGCCCCCCCTCGCTGATTGTTGGAATGTCCCTGGAATGGCTGAACTCATCAAAGTGATTCCAACTGATGGCAGGAAGCTGAATACTTAGCATGGTGTGCAATGGGTGCCGAAGTTACACCTCACCGAGTATAAAAGTATTTTTAGGAGCGGGGTGATCCTTTATCCATCTCAGTCACAATGAGGAAATACAACTGGAGGAATGATCTGTGAATAGCAAAATGGTGGGAAATATTCTCCCTATACCCAGTGCATATATATATAGAATTGTACAGCTGCCATATTGTATTGTGTATATAGGGCCCCGACTGCCATATGGGGATACGCTGACATGGGGCTACGTGTGACGTATAATGGGGGGGACACTGGGTGACCCCAATACTAACATAGGCTGGGAAATGTTTGTTGTAGTAGCCACGCAGATCTGTGACTCCAGGAATTATGTTGTTGCTATGGGTTACTGCCATGGGGGTTATTCTCCAGGCTGGACCCATCTACAGATCCGGTCCGGGATTCTGGGACCTCTCAGGGATAAATCTGGCATGTTGGTTTATAGAAGATGGAGAGGATTGTACATTGTCTGACCTCTGTACCCCGATTCCCGGGATCATGTTTTACATTTATCGTTACAGCAAAGTCGCCCATATTATCGGATATTGTGCATCCAGGGAAGGTGACAGCCAATCAGAAAGCCTCATTCCAAGTAACAATATCCAGATTTTGTCCCAAAGACCTACAAATAAAATGGTATAAAGAGTTCAGCCTCCTCCCCCCTACTGATGTGACAATATCGGAGCCGCAGATCGGATTGGACGATCTGTATACATGTACCAGCACCCTGACATTCACCCCCAAGACAAGCGATAATAATCTGTCCATCCGGTGTGAGGTGGCACACAGTCAGACCAAGGCCGTCCGGGAGAAACGATGTTCTCTGCAGCTGACAGGTAAGATGGCCGTCATCCTGTATATAGAGAGCTCTGACATGAATGATGACACTGGGGCACTTTGTACATCTCCACCACTAGGGGAGGATTATATGTCAGAGCTATATAAATGTATAATAATAATGTGTGACTGTGGGGGGACATTAGAGTGTCAGCTCCTCTGTACACAGACTGATGTGCTTATTTCATGTATACAGGGATTCCAAAGGTCGATGAAATCATCAGTGACCCCAAGGAAGCAGAATATGGAAAACCTCTGACTCTGCGCTGTAATGTGATTGGCTGTAATCCCGAGGACATCACTGGGGTCACCTGGACACAGGAAGGAGATCACAGAAATATTCCAGGCAGTGGCAATTTTCCGTCCTATACCCTGACATTTACACCTACAGCTCAGTATTATGAGAAGGTTTATATCTGCAGAGTGAAACACAAGAACAAGGAATTCATAAGAAGAATCCACCTGAACCTCAAAGGTAAGTAAAGGAAATCTGGACACATAAATCTATAAAACCCACCTTGCACTGTATTGGTGGGTACACTGCTTGGATTCTGCAGAGCTCCAATCACAATGCCTTATACACGGAAAACGATCTTTATTTTTACGCCATGTGATTGTCATCATCCAATCCCATTGCATTAAACCTTAAAATATTGCTATAGGGATGTATGGGGCAATATGGGGATGTATGAGGCAATATAAGGATGCAAGGGGCAGGAGGATACAGGATGACACACATTTTCTGCAGGGTGTATTTGCATACAAGGAAATATAAATATAATAATAATTGCTTACATGTGATTGGATGGCTGAAGTCAGCAGATCTCCTTCACCAAGCTGAGTGAACTATCGCAGGGTAATAAATAATTAAAATTATAATGAGAAGCCTTTATATTTCTTTAGTGAATTAACCCCAAAGTCTGTGCCTGATTGAAGGTTTTGCACAGATGGATCTTCATGATCCCAGAATCAGTGTAACTTACACGTGTGGCACTGAGAAAATCACAATTCCCCATACCGTCCTGTACAGCTCTCCGTGTGTTAACTAAATATACAGACAGGTTCTCTTCATCTAATTTATGCTTATCAGACATCACCGGGGTTTGTAGAACTCTATTGTGTCCCTTCCGCTGGCTCTTCAATATATTCAGCATGGACGACGTATCCTTGTATACATCCTGGGGACACAGATGGGGCAATAAATGGTAAATTGGAGTCCAGATTCCCAGTTACCATCCCCGGGGATTCATGTGATGGTGCCCACGAATTGTCATTGTTGCCTGAAATCTAACCTTCCATCCAATCTCTCTCCACACAGAATAACAGACATACATTTATCGTTACAGCAAAGTCGCCCATATTGTCGGATATTGTGCATCCAGGGAAGGTGACAGCCAATCAGAAAGCCTCATTCCAAGTAACAATATCCAGATTTTGTCCCAAAGACCTACAAATAAAATGGTATAAAGAGTTCAGCCTCCTCCCCCCTACTGATGTGACAATATCGGAGCCGCAGATCGGATTGGACGATCTGTATACATGTACCAGCACCCTGACATTCACCCCCAAGACAAGCGATAATAATCTGTCCATCCGGTGTGAGGTGGCACACAGTCAGACCAAGGCCGTCCGGGAGAAACGATGTTCTCTGCAGCTGACAGGTAAGATGGCCGTCATCCTGTATATAGAGAGCTCTGACATGAATGATGACACTGGGGCACTTTGTACATCTCCACCACTAGGGGAGGATTGGGGGGGGGGGTAAATATACAATGAACACACTGACCCCGCAATCATTCTGTGCCATGGAAAGAATGAGGCCAAGGGCTCCCCAATCAGAGTCTGGAGCTCTGCCTTAGGGTATGTGACGGGGAGATCTGGATCCTATCTGGGCTGTGCTGAGCCCTGGGGGCCAAACACTCTGCAGGGGCCAAACACTCTCCATGAACCTCTGTGGGGCCTGAAGCAGACAAAGCGTGTGGTGGCCATGATGGGGTAGCCGGACATGATTTGTGCTCCGGACTGACAATGATTTTTATCTTTTCCCACAGGCTCTGATCCTCCCGCTGGTAAACCTGCTGCTGGTAAGTAGATTCTCCGCTGCCATATGGGAATTTCCTCAGTCACTTCAGGGAGGAGTGTGAGGGATCTGTTACAGGAGTGCTATAGGGAGCAATGTCCCAATGGTGGTCACCCTGAAGAAAGGTCCATGAAGGGTAACCAATCAGAAAGCTCCGTGTGGGTAATACGTGGTAATAGCCGGCGTGGTCATTCCTTTTTATCTCAGAGCTTTATACTTCCCATCACATTCACTGCTAAGATTATGGCTGCCATTCTTTCTGGGAAAATGTCCCGGCCCCTTCATAATATTGCTACCCCAAGTCACCTTTCCTGAAGGGTTCCTGAGAGCCCCCAAATCCCCCCACAGATGTTCCAAGTCAGGTCCAATCAGCACCCCTCCCTCTGATCACAAGGTACAATGACTCCTTGGGGGCCACAGGAATTTGCCAGATAATATTCTATTTATAATGGAGTAATGATAGAACAGAAAGTAATTCTACCCCTGTGTGGCCCTTATTGCCCCAGCTCCGCCCTTCTAGAACATACTGATAGGGGGTGAATATATCAGTGAGATACAAACTGCTTCTTTGTAACACATTATGTGGAGGAGAGATGGAAATTCTTTGTCCCCGATAATAAACATTGTCCTTTCCCCCCACAGGGCCACAGGAGACGTTTCATATCAGGGAGATCACATGTGTGACGGAGCGCCCCCGTGTGGGTGGGGAGGTCACTCTGGTAGCGTACATTGAAGCATGTCAGGCAGAGTGTGCAGAAGTCTCCTGGTATAAAGGAATATTTCCTGTTGGGAATATTGAGAACCAACAGGACGGCACCGGCTGTACATCCACCGTCACCTTCACACCGGAAGCATCAGACACAGATTGTACAATCAGATTGGAGGTGATTTATAATTATCAGACTGTACAGAAATCCTACAAAGTACAACTGGGATGAGAACCAAATGTGACTCCTCATCTGAGATTCAAATCTTCCAATAATGAAGGAACCCGCACCATGTGCAGACACGATCTGACGCTTTATAGAAAGAGATTCAAATCTTCCGGCACGTCTGTCACTCGGGAACAAATAGAATATTACACCTGGAGGACGGCATTGCTGATGGAGAAGTCTGCCTGATATTTTACCCTTTAAGTATCCCGGGAAAGATTTGTATATTGAGTGAATGTGCATTGTATTGGAATTATTTTATAAAATATTAATCTTCTTAACCTTTATCGGGGAAAGTGGCTGAATGTTGATATCGGGCTGTCAGAGTTTCCTGTACATCAGATGTGTTCACTCACCTCGGAACCCTCACAGTCCGGACTCTGTATAATGTATATATAGCTGGGTGTCACCAGGCCCCTCCCATTCCTATAAGATCTGAGAGGTGATTGGCATCTTCACTGGCCAATAGGAGTGTCAGGATGGGTATAAATCTATCAGCTCTCTTGATTTCAGCAATTTCTTATCCTTCCACATAATAATCTGATAAAAATAATGTACAAGCTAATACTGATATAAAGTGTCATGTCTGGGCCAGAAGGGTCCGTTACATCACTGGGAAAGGCGAGATTAACCCAAAATAGCCGATAAATAACTAATTCAGAAGAGAGATAAGTACAAAAAAGTCATTAAACTATATTTTGCTTTAAATGATTCTTTCCTATCACAAACATGAACAGAAAGAACAGAACGTGAGGTTACATTGTGACTCGGGCCTTCTAGTTCCCGTCTCATATACACAGCCCAATAGAGAACATGGTTTGCTATAGATGTCCGAAAACATTACCGGGGAATCCACCTCTAGGACACAACCATAGGATGGCAGGAAGGAAAGTACAAATATTCATAGATTATAAATAACATTGTATCAAACATTTCTCCTGCCCTTACTCCATTTTCCAAACAAAAAAGTCAAATCAACAAAATGAGCAGAACTTACCCCTAACAGAACATAACAAATGGGTATTGCCAAGGATCAGCTACTGAACTCTGTTGCTGCAGGGGTCCCAGGAACACTTTATTTCAATATTTCAATGCACCCTCGCATTAGCCACAGATTCCTAAATAGGACATAAATACATCCACAGATCTTCAATCAGTCATATCTCTCCAATACCAATCACCCAAAGCCAAATAACTATTCAGATGGGTGAAGGTTCCCGGTATCATACCAGACCGTATGGCGAAAGAGCTCAATAATATCGTTAGGGTGGGTGGGTGACAAATTGTGTGCTGGATATTTCATCCAAGTGTCACAGAACCTTTGTGGATGGGTGTCACTGTGCTGAGTGGCTTCGGTTTTATCTATAATCATTATAGCTTGGATGTATTGTAAGAATACAGATTAGAGATGGCTGAACCCAGGAGATCTGGGAAGCAGAATGGAGGACTGAGGTGCACGCTCCATGTTCCTTAATCGGTGTATATACCTGCATGAAGAAAAAAGAAACAGAAGCAACAATCTCGGGATAAGAGGCGTCCCTGAGAGCAATAATACAGAGGAGCTGCTACCAGCTGTGATTTATTGTAAAAGCCTTCTGATCACTCTATAGAATTTGATCGGATCCACAGGGCCCTGGGCCCCAAATCGCAAGACCCCGCCTGTCCAGGTGACATTCTATGGTGAATCCATTCATGACGCCTGAAAGAGGAAATCATGTGAGTGATCAAACCTCCATCTTGTTTAATGGCCCACCTGCTGCAAGACCTTTCCCTCCACACTTTATCCCAACGTAAAGCACTTAAACCGGTTTTCAAGAAAAAAATCTGCAACCTCCAGGCACCTGGAAGATTTACCTGCCTTCCAGCATGGGTCTGTCTGACCTCTTTGTCCCGGACTGGTCAGTCCAGCTAGCTCCTCTGGATCCTCTTTAGACCTCTCGTTGGTCTTAGTACAAAAGTCCCCCCGGAAGACGACCTCCCGGACTGCCACCCCGGTGATCCATGACCGCTGAATTGCTGGGGACTCCTTTTCCTCTGCCGGCCTTTCCGGGGTGGACTTTTAAAGATCACCGATTGATGAGTATACCTCACCTTTGCTCAGGATTGTCTACTCTTACCTATTTTCACACTTAGGTAAAATGTTTACATAATAAAATGACTGTTGGTTCTATTTTATGTAGATTGCAGGCACGTATCCCCTCATACATGTGATTTATATTATTGTGTCTTTTCTGTTCATTTTCGGCCGCTTGGAGGTCTTTACGTCTGTTACTTTAAGCATGGAAATGGTCGATATGTTTTTGCTGCACTTTTCAGAGTATTTGATTTTACATATATTGTTTTGGGTCAAATGGCCACGGGAGCCCCCACCCCCACCACGGTGACCATGTTTCCCCACCTAGGGACCTCAATGTTACTGCGTCACGCACTTTATCTCTCGGAGCTGGAATACCCCTCACTATCCTCGTCCTACTATTAGGACCGTTATCCTCATAGTACCCAAGACAATGGCTTCCTGATGACGGGTAATGGTTTGAAAATATCATCTTTAAATGTCCGGGGTTTTAATGTGGTAGAAAAACTAAATCAAATACTTTACCATTTTCATTAGGTTAAAACTAAAATTCCTTTCCTCCAGGAAACACATTTAGGAACTAACTCAGTCCCACCTGGATCCACAGCACAAATCCCCACGCTAAATGTAAAGGGTGTCGATTGCGTTCCATAAATCCTTCATCCCCGAGGTTTTACAATCTCCTCCTCACGATCAGGTATGATGACCGAATCTTCACGCTGGCCAATATTTATGCACCAAAGCGGATTTGCCATTTTTCTCCAATCTAGAAAAGATGCCAACTAAATTCGGTTATTATAATCCTATACTTGGTGGAGATTTTAATTTGCCGCCCGTTCCAAGCGGGGACATCTCTACTGCGACCCTGATAAAATTTAAACGGACTTGGCAGAGGACTGGCAGATTCTTGGCATATATCTCATCGTCCAGACAAAGATTATAGCTAATAATTATTTGCTCACAATTCCGACTCACGAATTGACTATTTCTTAATCGCCCAATCCTGACTAGACTTACCACTTCAATGGCATATTGGCTTGAGGATATTGTCAGACCACGCTGCAATCCATTTAGATCCGGGGCAATCACTTCCAGCTAAATCTAGAGGTTCCTGGAGGTTTATTGACTCCCTATTGGCTGAGAAGGTTTGTCGCTCAGACATTGAACAGAGAATAGCCACCTACCGCCATACTCACACCGATGATGATAACATTCGCTTATCCAACATGGAGCACGTCTGAAGAAAGTTAGATCCTCCCAGATTAACCTTCCTAGAGGTAACCCCGAGTGTGACTTGGGTAGAAAAAAGTTGCTAAAAGCAGTAACCCCGGAGTCACACTTGGGGTAGGTAAACCTATGGCAAGGTTAGTAAATACAGCGCTTACCTGATCTGCCGGCATCCCGTGTCCTTCATCACCGCGATCCCTGTCTTCTTCCTTCTTCTTCCGGCATCTTCTGCACACGATGAGTCACCGGGGAGTTCCCAATGATGTCGGGGTGCATGCGGACGTAGGTGGCGGGGCGGGAAATTCAAAATCCAAAATAACTGTATCGAATGCAATACATTGGATTTAGATGTGTTAAAGCAGAACATTTATTTTACAGTATATACAATAGTATGCGTATAACATTTATTGTTTTTTTAATTTATTATATATATATTTTTTTT
This sequence comes from Pyxicephalus adspersus, assembly GCF_032062135.1. Taxonomy (NCBI): domain Eukaryota; kingdom Metazoa; phylum Chordata; class Amphibia; order Anura; family Pyxicephalidae; genus Pyxicephalus; species Pyxicephalus adspersus. The sequence continues at coordinate 66,492,081 of NC_092866.1, read as the reverse complement.
TAGTTAAATTTCATATTTTTACATGATTTTGAGTTTCAAACTTTATTATACTCATACTATTATATTATACTGTAAAATAAATGTTCATGAAAAACAATGTACCGCCTTTAGACATAAAAAACCGGAAAGAAATGAACCGCTAGGGAGGATAAAGATCTTTTGTCTTGTAAAGCTAATTTAGAGACTAAAGTGAGCCGGCCAGCTAGCTGCTACTCCCATTGACTCCCAGAGAAAAGGCTAAAAGACATTATTACGAGTTTGTGAATAAATGTGGCAAGCACTTAGTGCAAACTATTCACCCCAGACCACCGCAAGCCTCCTATACCTTTCATGATTTCGGAGGGCTCTAAAGTATAAGGTAATAGAGATATTGCTCCGGTATTTGCAAACTTTTATTCTAATCCGTATAATCTTCCCCAAGCATCCTCCCCCAAGGCGACAGATTGACATCTTTACATCAGAACTTATATCAGAGACAACTTTACCCCGGCTGGAGTCATCACAAATATCTGCCCTAGAGACACATCTAAAAGTAGAAGAATTCAGGTAAATGCCCTGGCCCAGACGGGTTCACTCCCCGTTTCTTTAAGACCTTTGTAATGGATTTACCGTCCTTTCTGACCAATGACTTCAATGCAGCGGATCATCCAATAACTTCTCAGATGCTCATTGCCATCATCTCTGTCATCCCCAAACCAGGAAAAGATCGGACTATTAGCGCTAACCATGGCCCCATCTCCCAATGGAGATATCAAACTTTACTCTAAAATCCTTGCCCTCCTTCCCTCACTGATTCATACTGACCAGGTAGATTCATTCCCGGTCAGAGGGATATTACCACAAGGGCTATTCATTTATATTCCTACATCATATAAAAGAAAATTCCTATTACCTAGATGGATCGGGATAGTTAGGGGTTTAGAACCAAAATGATGTCACCTTATCCTGCCCCCAAGGCGAGAGTTTAGGTGAACGGTTCCCAATCTGACATGTTGAATATAAATGGTAGCAAGCAGGGCTGCCCCTTGTCCCCCGTATTGTTGGCTCTAGTTATGGACACCCCGCCATATCCCTCTATTCATGGGATCCACACTCACCACCAGGCAGCCATGTATGCCCACTATGTACTTTTATTAATATGTTACCCAGCCTTTGATTTTCCCCCCCCGATTCCATGAATTCAACAGGTTTGGCCTTGAATGTTAATCTAGCTACGGCACCGACTTCCCAGATCTCCGGTAATTCCCCTTATCCCCTATCTAGCCCCCTTTTCACATCACCTATTAGAGGGTAGCCATCCCTTCTGATCCCTCTAAATTGTATGCTCCCAAACTACACCCCACTGCTCCAGGTATGGTCAAACTACGGCCCGCGGGCCAAATGTGGCCCTGTGGGCTTTTTAATCCGGCTCATCAAACATTGGTACAAAATTGTCCACTGTCTAAAAAGGTGATCAACAACATTGTTCCCATTGATTTGAATGTATGTTTTCCTTTACTTTTAGTTACCTGCTTTACATGTAGTTTATATAAATTCATACAAACACTCCCCATTCATGTAATACTGGCCCATGTGTCAAACTTTATTGTGGCCCCTGAGCCAACAAGTGTGCCCACCCCTGGTCTAGCTAAGGATTATGACTTTTTCCTGCTCTGGCAGGATGAAACTTTTCTATGTTGCTCCCCTAAGTTCTCTTTCCACGCTCGCCCTCCATTAGTTTTATCTGCGGCGGTCACAAACCAAGAATCAAACATATCTCGTATGTAGGCGTAAACCAGCTGGGATTATGGGCTTACCCTCCTTAAATTATGCCACCTGGCTACCATCCCCCTCCAGATACTTGGCGGGGATTCCTAAACCTCGGCTCAAGCTGAACAGACTTTATCCCCATTAGACCTTCCATCTGCCCCCAAACATTACCCGCCTGATTCTCCTCTCATCTTTGCTGCGATGAAGGTATGGCACCCGCTATATAATCGTTTCGATTTGTCTTCCCTGCCCTCTCCATTGACACCTTCACTGGACAATCCCCTGCAGATAGGGTGAGATCGTACTTACCCGCAGATAGGGTGAGATCGCTCAGTACTTACCCGCAGATAAGCTGAGACCGCTCGGTACTTACCTGCCTCGGTGATAAAGCCTTAATGGCGGTTGGACATTTGTTCAGATATGTTCCTGGTGTTTGCTCTCCTTCTCTGACCCCCAGACGTTTATGGGGACACCTCTTAGCTGCGGCTCACCAACTCATCCCACCATTTTGGAAACAATCTCCCCCCCATTGCAGGGGTAAACGAGGTGGTGGGAATGGAGGAACTACGGGCCTTTGATAATGATTGCACTGACAAATTCTTCCCCCGCTGGGTAATGTTGGGAACAATACAGCACCTCCATCAAACTCCAAATTAGGATTGCTGCTCATTCTCCGCAGCTAAATACTCCTTGGTTTGTTTCCAGGGAATACTCTGCCTTCCCCTCCCCCACCCCACCATATTTCAGACAATTATAATCCTTGCTATTTCTACTTTGTTATTATTTGTTTATTGTACCACCAGATATTTTATAAAATTTTATATGTTTCGTATTATTCTTATTACAGGGAGCGCAGGCGCAGTGCAAGAGACGGGCAGGGAGTCCAGGCGCGGTGCAGGAGACGGTCAGGGAGCGCAGGCGCGGTGCAGGAGACGGTCAGGGAGCAGGCGCAGTGCAGGAGACGGTCAGGGAGCGCAGGCGCAGTGCAGGAGACGGTCAGGGAGCGCAGGCGACGGTCAGGGAGCGCAGACATTGTGCTGGCATGGATGGAGATTAGGAACACGCTGTAGGGACTGTCAGTGACTTAGGAAAATATAACAACGGATTGCTGACATCAAGCAAAGCAGAGTCACCCCGCTGGGTCCTCCTCCATTGGATGTAACAGTGCTCACCTGTGCTTGGTTGTTATGTGATCCACCATGGTGATCTGGTGGTATGGTAAGTGATGGTTGCAGATGGATCCCCCCAATAACACATTCATACACAGAGACGCTGGCGGGAGGACTCCGGGGGGCCATTATTGTTCTGTTTGTTACTTTGCCTAAAGGAGGAAAAAGCAAATAACATTGTAGGCATTATCAGTATACAGAATAAATATCTCCTCCATGGGAAGGTGCAGTGCACTCTGGGTGGGGGTCAGAGCCTTTACTTGTATTTATCGAAGCCTCCGAACCCTTTAGGTGAAGATACAACAAGCCCTGGATTGGGCAGATTGGATGGGGACCATCAATAGACAGATATTTCCATACTCCGTCCCGCACCTATACTCCGTCCCGCACCTATACTCCGTCCCGCACCTATACTCCGTACCGCACCTATACACCGTACCGCACCTATACACCGTACCGCACCTATACACCGTACTCCACCTATACACCGTACTCCACCTGTACTCCGTACCCCACCTGTACTCCGTACCGCACCTATACACCGTACCGCACCTATACTCCGTACTGCACCTATACTCCGTACTGCACCTATACACCGTACTCCACCTATACTCCGTACTACACCTGTACTTCGTACTCCACCTGTACTCCACCTATACTCCGTACTGCACCTATACTCCGTACTGCACCTATACTCCGTACTCCACCTATACTCCGTACTACACCTGTACTCCGTACTCCACCTGTACTCCACCTGTACTCCGTACCGCACCTATACACCGTACCGCACCTATACACCGTACCGCACCTATACACCGTACCGCACCTATACACCGTACTCCACCTATACACCGTACTCCATCTATACTCCGTACTACACCTGTACTTTGTACTCCACCTGTACTCCACCTATACTCCGTACCGCACCTATACTCCGTACCGCACCTATACACCGTACTGCACCTATACTCCCTACTGCACCTATACTCCGTACTCCACCTATACACCGTACTCCACCTATACTCCGTACTACACCTGTACTTCGTACTCCACCTGTACTCCACCTATACTCCGTACCGCACCTATACACCGTACTGCACCTATACTCCGTACTGCACCTATACACCGTACTCCACCTATACTCCGTACTCCACCTGTACTCCACACCGCACCTATACACCGTACCGCACCTATACACCGTACCGCACCTATACACCGTACCGCACCTATACTCCGTACCGCACCTATACTCCGTACCGCATCTATACTCCGTACTCCACCTATACACCGTACTCCACCTATACACCGTACTCCATCTATACTCTGTACTACACCTGTACTTCGTACTCCACCTGTACTCCACCTATACTCCGTACCGCACCTATACACCGTACCGCACCTATACTCCCTACTGCACCTATACTCCCTACTGCACCTATACTCCGTACTCCACCTATACACCGTACTGCACCTATACACCATACTGCACCTATACTCCGTCCTGCACCTATACACCGTACTCCACCTATACACCGTACTCCACCTATACACCGTACTCCACCTATACACCGTACTCCACCTATACTCCGTACTCCACCTGTACTCCACCTATACTCCGTACTCCACCTATACACCGTACTGCACCTATACTCCGTACTCCACCTATACACCGTACTGCACCTATACACCGTACTCCACCTATACACCGTACTCCACCTATACTCCGTACTCCACCTGTACTCCACCTATACTCCGTACCGCACCTATACACCGTACCGCACCTATACACCATACTGCACCTATACTCCGTCCTGCACCTATACACCGTACTCCACCTATACTTCGTACTCCACCTGTACTCCACCTATACTCCGTACTTTTTTTTTTACACACTTTATTTACAAAAAATAAAAAACAATATCATGTACATGCGACTTCTTACAATTTAAGTCTGTTTATGGATGGAATCATATGATTGAATCTAGTTTTTGGAGGTAATTATTTATTATCACTCTATAATGGAGTGAATATTACCAATAATTATTGGAGAAGTACTGAATATTGCTGTGGAGAACATATATGGGACACCGCCATCTCTGTGTGTTGTGATTGTAATTCTGCATTTTGCCTGCCTTCATACCAAGGGAATAAGCATACCGGTGATAGTAACAACCTTTGTGCTGATACATCTACTAGCTGTACCAATTACATCCCTGAGGAAGCGGACACAGTCTGCGAAACGCGTCGGATGATCTCATCATATATAATGTGTACAATGTATCTAACCCGTGTATGCTAACAATGTTGATTAACTCTTTCTGAAAGTGGTATAAGGGAAGAGGCATGTATATTTTTTAACTGTTGTTTCCTAATGAAGGAAATAAAAGGTATATGATAACTTTTTATTAATCCATGTGCCGTATTTTCCTTGTTCTTGTATTCTTTACATACTTTATTTACAAAAATGTAAAACAATATCATGGACATGTGACCGCATTATAAATACCGTATTTTCCGGCGTATAAGACGACTTTTTAACCCCGAAAAATCTGTGCCAAAGTCGGGGGTCGTCTTATACGCCGGGTAGCAGTACTTACCTGCAGCTTGCTTCACGTCCGGCGTCCTGCGCAGCTTGAGCGAGTCCTCATGTGCAGCAACGCGAGCCTGCACAGGAGGACGTGAGCCTGGATTGGCTCTTCACTGGAACACGCCCATTCATTAAAGGAACGTGCCCATTCATTACTTAGAACTAGTAGTGTACTGTTCCTTCTGCCTCTCAGTTCTCGCACAATAGCGAGATCTGACAGGCAGAACGAACAGTACAATACTGGGCGTATAACACGACCCCCAACTGATTGGTTAGAGTGGGGGGTCGTCTTATATGCCCAGTCGTCTTATACACCGGAAAATACGGTACATCAAAATTTGTAATGATCCTTCATTCATCGTTCTCCAATGCGTTTTGCTTTATCTGAAGAGTCTTGTATTAATCTGCTATTTATTGTCCAACTTAATCACAGAACATCAGTGGTTGCATAAAAGGAGAACTATCTGAGCTTGGAAAGATTTGTCTGCAGAACAACCCGATGATCAGCAGTCAGACCTCTGCAAATATCTCTCTTACATACCAATCTGCTGCCATATGTGTCTCTTATCCAGACAGTGTACACTTAACTTTGGGCCCAAAGCACAGACCTTCCGTGCAGAATATGTCAAAGTGGCCTATGTTGGCCAATGACATTGAAGCCTTTCTGGGTTTCCATTCAAGGAATCTTCAACAAGTAAGCCCAAGCCTTTTCTTTTAGTTGCGTCCTCCTATGCCAGGGTTCACTTCCTGTAGGCCAGCACAAGATTCACTTTCATACTCATACTGCCTGGGATAATGAGACCCCTACAGTTACCTTCTAGTGAATATGAGTAGAATAGAGATGAACCAGCTGGATGCAAGATTCCCATTACCCTTGTCTATCTGGCCTCCTTGACCGCACAAATAACCGTTTGCTTCCAAGAGCATTCACAGACATGTTGCTTGTTTCCTGGTAACTAAAACCTACTTACATCACCTAGAATTGCTTGCATCCTCTGGCTCTTCTCAAGTGGAGCTTATTCAGTTTGGCAGTCCATGTCTACCCCCTAGGGAAAGTTCCCCACATCAGTCCCAGAGGATTTGCATTTAATGTGGACATAAAAGAGATTTCATTAATCTAATTGTTCTGGTCTAGTATGCTTGGAAGGAGGCATGATGGACAATTCTTCTCATCCATCTTCCCCATGCCCAAGGATTCCTATGGAGCTACGTTTTGGTAAGACCTTATCTTCTCCTTGTGGCCTTCCTAGATTCAGGAGAAGCAGGCAACTTTATTTTAGCGTCTTCTGTCAAACGTGTGGCTTTTTTTTTTTTTTAAGTCACCCATCATCCCTTCTGTATATCCAAGGTAGCTGGCACTATAGCTTTTGTTAGTCTGTCTATATTAGTACCCAAGTTATAAAGATATCCATTTATGTTCTGCTTCATGGAACCATTTCTGTCCCCAATTTACGTCAAGCCTCATCTATGCTTTTCCAGGACCAAACTGTACTTAACCGTGCCGGATTAAACTTTTGGATCCTTTTTTAATTCATTTATGAGTACGTTTTAATTTGGAAGCTTTCCTTGGGCTACATTGTCTTTAACAATTGCCTTTCCATTGGCCTAGAGAAAGTTATGGCTATCTCCAATAGGCCTCGGCCCATGGGTTTCACAGCTTCACATTTTTTAGGATTCACCATCTACTTTGGGTAGCTCATGAACATCTGTCCTGTTCCTATTGCCCTAATCACCACTTCCATTCATAAGAATCCGAACCTTAATTGCCTGGCCTTGATGATGCTGATCCTGCAATAACCAGGCTGGATATCAGTCATTCTGCATCAAGAATATGCCTCATGCATGGGTGTTGGTGTCATCCTTTCCCAGCCTTCTCCTGAGGAATGGTGGTATCTCCTGGAAGAATCGCCTCTTCAGATCAATATATGGATCATAGATCATAATAAGCTATATTACTGCTTGATTTTAGGGAAGCTTGTTGGTCCCTGTTTTTCTCCTACTTCTATTTTAAAACCACTTTCAAACCCATATCCACTATCTGCAGAGCTGAAATACTTTCTCTTTTGATTTCCAGGAATCTGGAGTTCCGGAATCTAATATTTGTGTATGTTAATACTCCGGTAATTCTGCATTTACCACAAAACGTCTTTGTTAGGCTCATGACTCCTAGTTCTCCAGACATTGGGGGTTTCACCAGACCCTCATGTTTCTTTCCCACCACTACTGGTGGCCAAATGGGATGTAAAGGTCAAACCAAGTATCTGACCAAAGCACTTACAGGTCTTCTTACTTTGTGCACCTTCAAATGGCATCCTGGTCTTCACCTGGCTGCAGGGTCCCACTCACCTGCCACTTTTAGAGAGGACTCTAGCCTGGATAAAACCTCACACAAGTCTACAGTCTATGCTAAGTATATGGTAAAACTTGGGGGATCAGCAAGCCCCTGGAGCCCCTAGTTTCAGCCCATCATGACAATTGGGTTGCTGTGTTGTCCTGTGCAGGGTTTGTGCACAGCAGAGATACAAGGACTTTTTAAGGTCCGACCACCTTCACTATTCTACCCTCAGAAACATTTTCTCATTGGCAGTCAATGTTCTGCTTCCTCAGCCCAGAGATAAAATTCCAGCTTGCTGACAAAAACATACGTTTGGGGGTCCACACTGCTGCTGGGATAATAGGGCTGTTCAGTCCTCTCATTGAAAGGACCGACTTCAGAAAGGAACAAAAATGTTAATTCATCTGGGGAGATACTTCTGAAGCAAGAGAGTAAGCAAGACATTTGTAAAAGAAAAAATCTCTCCTGCTACCTGTAAGAGCGAATATTGTTTCTGAGAAATAGTCCTCTGTCTGGATCAGTTACTGGTGAGTATTTATAGTATTCCTATTCTCTTGGATCTAGTTTTTACGTTTTTTTTATCTGTGGACCCAAATAATTGTAACATGCTGGAACTCAACAAGAAAATGTTTCCTAAGGTGTCAATAAAACCAAGAGACCGTATTATACATCGGGGGCGCTCTTAATATTGTGCTTTGCTGGCACTCTAGTCCCTGATTTCTGTCTGTACTAATCATATCAGTTTAATTGTTTCAATTAATAATTACATTTTCTTCCTACATAAATTAATTATTACGGTATATTATTCTACTTTTAATGCAAAGTTTATAAAGCATTTCTCAGCTATACAATTATAGACAGATGGATTATGATATCACTCGCCCCATCGACTACACGCTCCTATGGCCACCCATTACAAGCAGGAGCCAGGATTTAATATTTTATTCAGGCAATGGGCAGTTTAAAGCCTCAGAGGAGAGATCTGATTCAGTGGTCACATTTGTATTTCCATTTTCTAGGTGCTCTGAAGGTGACCATGAGGACGCCACTTCTCTCTGCACAGAGGGACCAGGATGTCACTATCCCCTGCGATATATCTGAGCTGAATACCGGCAGTGCGATTGCAGTTCTATGGCGTCAGAGATTGCAGAACGGCACGGAGATGGATGTGTATGAATACAGTAATGAACGTGAGAAAATATACAGACCTGGATGTTACGTGGATCTTTGCCCATGGATCCATTCTCTTGCTGTGATGACTGATTATTTGCATTCTCATTGCCATGGCTCAGTGTATGAATTTCTTCCCTCCAGTCATATTTGTCGTGTTCCTTTAGATACGATGGTGGTGGACACAGATCATCCACATTGGCCTATTCCTGGCATATATCCTGAGGACAACGGGGTCCGTACCCATAGACACAGAGAAAACCAAAGTCAATGTAGAGGAAGCACAGGAAGCACAGAAGCCTCAATCTACAGTAAGTGGGATCCAGTTTCTATTCATTGTTGTCTCTTCCACCCCTGACCATCTCTGCCATCCCTACTGAGATCTCTTCCAATTCCTCCTGATCTGTTCCATCCCCACCCATGGCTATCCAATTCATTCCTAGGCTGAAGACTATTCCAGTTCATCCTAATATTTACCACCTGCTGAGCACCATTCCCATTCATTTTGTCTGCCATTTATAGCCAAATCATTCACACGTCTGCCATACATGCTTAGCACCATTCATCCTCATCTCTGCACCACCTACAAAGCAAAATGAACTTTCATCCTGGTCTCTTCCTCCCCATTCTGATCACTATACAGATTCACTCTGCCACATCTACTGAGCATCATTCTGATTCATCCTCATCACTGCCACCATTGCTGATCACTGTTCTAATTTATCCTTGTCTCGGCCAAACCTGTTCTCATCTGTGCACCCCCGCACCCTGGGTCATCCTGGTCTCTGCCACCCCTCATACTCTAGCATGGCTGTCTCTGGATGGCAATGATTAGAAATATTAGCTTGTAATGTTGCAAAACGAGTTGCTTCTAATCTAGATAATGTAAGCGCTCACACTCCACTTACAGTGCGGAATATGATGGATGGTATTAGCAAAGGTCGCATTCATTAGCCAAGATTCAGCATCACTGTGATCAAGTGGGCCACCCATATCACTCCACAGGGCCCAATCATTATCATTACCCTTTATATCAGATCGAAAATCCATAAATGCTTGTTCTGTCATATTGTACCTGTGTGTAAAATGTACCTACACTGCATGAATGAAAGTGTTACATCACCCCGATACTTCCCGATCGTCATAAATCGTACAATAGACTGTGAATATGATCCTTGTATATCTCTGTGTATTTCCATACAATCACATAGTACAGATAATTATTTCTCCTTACAGTTCCTCCATTGGTTGATGTGACACCTGATATAAAAGTTGAGCTGGGATCAGAGAAGACAGTGATGTGTAATGTGAGCAATTTTTATCCAAAAGATGTTTCCATTCAATGGTTAAAATATCGTAAAGGTTCCCCTGACTGTGAACAACTACAAATCTGGACCTGTATGAAGAATATACTTGAGAACTCGGATGGGACATTCAATGTGACAAGTCTGCTGACCCTGACCCCCAGCAAAGAGGATGATGGGAACTCATATTCCTGCGTCATCAGCCACCCATCTCTCCAGAACAAACTGTCCCAGAATTTCACCCTCACAGTCACAGGTCAGTCATATCAGTTATTATTGTATGATAAATGCTTTGGGGTAAGTAGCACTACCTTTGTGTCATGGGTGAAGTGTGTGAACCTCTGGGAAACATTTATTCATTCACACCATCGGCACAACAAATTCTGATGGTTCATGGCTGTGCGGGGTCCCCTTTATGTACAACATTGGTGATGACTGGGCAATGTGAACTCATTATTGCTGTGGCGTTATCAAGTAATATGGCTGCACTGCACGACAATCACTTTGCAATGTCACAGATATTATGCTGAATATCTCTGAGGTGAGGATCATCTTCTTTCCATATGCTCATCCTCTCACACATTGCCTCCCCTCATGGCCAGAACACTCTGTGACCATTAATATCAGATATTATTGGACTTTTCCACCCTGGTGATGGATGGTTGTATGCACTTCTCTCTTCAGTCCTCTAAACTCTCACATATTACTTCCCTTGTCACCAGAACACTCACTACCAATGGACATCAGGTGTTGTCTGGCGTCTCTTCCCTGGATGCCGGTGATCATGGGCCCTCGTACCTTCCTGTCTGTACATTCTTTAACCTCCCACCTATTTCTATTCCTGACATTAGTGATATTCCTGACTCTTCTCTCTAATGGTAGTTTGGTATCGGCCCTTATGTTTTTCCCTGACTCTATACTCACACATTACCCACCCTTACTGGCAGAACACTCACTGACCCCATACATCAGATATTGGCCACCTTCCCTTTCTGGCCATAAGCCCTCATCTTGTTCATTTGTCCTCTTTTTGCATAACCTGCACTCTTTTAGCCGTATAGACAGGTAGGCAGCTCTTATCTCAATTCAGGTTTTTCCAAAACCAACACTGTACTCCTAGGCTACTTAGCAACTCAGGGGCCACACACACTTGGAGGGCCCAGTTTTGGGTTATGGGGTATCCTTGTCATAGAGGTAGGAAAGCTGGCAGCCTGCTGAGTCTTCTCTGATACACATGTGGAATTTACCTTCAAACGGCAGATCCAGTCTAGTGTCTGCATCAGTTCCTTCCAAAAACTTCCTCCAATCAGGGATGGACCACGGAACATGGACAGACTCCCTTATGTCTGTGCAAAACAAATGTCTTTATAACCTTCACCTCTCTTGTATCTTCCTCCAAACTATATCTAGCAAAAACCTTGACTCATCTTCCTGCTACGGAGAAATCAACATTTCAGTTCTGGTTTGTTTCTCATGCAAACATTAGGATTTCTCTCCATTCTTCTCCATCCTTTATCTGGGGTACTGGCGTGTCTCTGGAAAGTGGCAGCCATCAATCTATTTCTGGGAGAATCTTCTACATGTGCATGGACTACGGCATCTTTGTTCTACTCAGTATTTCTATACATTCATATTTTACTCCATCAACAACCTTCTTCACAAGTCTCACACATAATATAATGCAATCATCGGGTGACAAGGAGGATTCTTCTACACATGGAGACCCGGAGTATTGCTGACCTGTCATTATATCAGACACTTTCATAGATCCTGTGTGTGTGGGTGATACCGGTCCGATTGGACACAATGTGTGGAAATGTTTAATAGTCACAGATTGTTTTGTACTTTATCATTATAGAGAAAGAAGATAACACGGAAGGCGTTATCACAGCTGTGGTCCTGACACTTCTGTTTGCAGGAATTCTGTGTGCCGGTGTTTTCCTCTACTTCAGATTTATAAAGAAAAGTAAGAAATCAATTGAAAATTCAGGCCTCTGTGTTCTATGGAAAATAAATCAGATCACAAATCTCATTATCTGTACCCATCAGGTCTAATATCAGACACATATCATGCAATTCTATTTCCAGTAATATAATATTCAGCACGGTGACACCCTAACACTGATTCATTAAAGGGAATGTCCACCTTGTCATGACGTTATGGTTCTGTATAGGTTGTCAGGTGTCATATCCATAGTCCTGGCAACAAAGCTGATCTCTGGGTACAAGGGGGGTCCAATATTAAGTAATACATTGGAGAGTGAATGTTATGATTCATATGATGATTCCCTCTTTCAGATCCTCCAATTCTATCTATCACTGGAAATAATGAGCTGATTGACATGAACAGGACCACTCTGACCTGTCAGATTATGGACTTCAGACCCAACAAGATAGAAATCTCAGTGTTTATAAAAAGATCATGCACTCCTTGTAAGCAAATTGTATAACAGATCAAATTCATTGCTGTTTGTTGAAAGTGAAAAACCAGAAGAAAAGTTTTCTGCATTATACTAAAGTATGGAGTGACTGTTCCTATGATTTAGCTGAGTTTTAGACTCTATTTCTATAATATTATTGGCTCTTCTTTCCTCTGGTTTCTCTTTCTATTATCCTCACATTATGTTAATGTTAGATTTACATTAACATAAAGATAATTATCTCGGTTTGTAAATTGTCCTAGAGGCCACTAGGGCTGCCAAATTACTCCATTGTATGGTAATGTACGAATATTCCTCAATTCAGAAATAAAGTCCAATTAACCATTCAATGGCAATAATGACATTGCCATGCCCTGATTACTCCTCCCGTTGGTGGAAGCGGAGGGCAGGTTTAGGATCTGTGCAGCTGGGGTTGTCTCCGATCTCTCCATAACAGCCAATGTTTCCTCTGCCTCTCCACAGAGTGGGAAGATCAGTAAGGAGTTGGATCTGGTTGGTCATCACATCCGCACCCAGCTGGACGAGCTGAAGAGACAGGAGGTTGCACGACTGCGAATGCTGATCAAGGCGAAGCTCAGCTCTCCAGAGAGTGAGATTCATTATGCATGGTATACCCCAAGCGGCCTGAGACCCCAACATAGCTTCCATGTACTGAAAGGACAATAGGGGTTCTGTTTATACAAAGTCAGGGTTATTCCATTACCAGGGGCACATTACTGGGGACTGGGGTCTGATATTTGGCACGGGGTGCCATTGGCTCAGTAGTGATAAGTAAACGTGATATCCAATGTAATGAGTTGTCTGAGTGAATGTTCTCTCCCTGTATGGTTAGAACATGGATAGCTCTTCAAAATGTAAAATAAATATCCACAATCTTAATGACTGTCATCTCATTAGTAAATAACTAAACTACTCAAACTATACTAACGAGTCCTAAACTAGAAATCATTCTACAGGAGCATGGAGTGACTGGCTATGAAGTGTTGTGTCCGGGGAATCAATGCTGTCATTGGGTACATCTGTCATTACATTGCTATACATTATTTTTCACATACCAGGATTCCCAGTGAGATCCCATGAATGGATCGTTGTATATCTGTGTCTGTAGAACATTGGGGCTCATTCACGTAGGTGGGCATAAAACAAACTTGCAGGCAGATCAATGTTTGTTTTATTTATCTTTATTCAGGGTTGAGTTAATCTGCCGTTTTTATTTTTTTGGGTGGAGGGGGCGCAAACCAGAAGAAACCATTCATGGGGCAATGGGGAGAACATTACAAGCCCCATACAGATAGTAATCTTGCCACATTTTTAACCTAAGACCCCAGTAAGGCCATAGTGCTAACCACTGAGCAAGTTTGTGTCGGAAGGCACTTCAGATGTGTTTGAATGCAAAAAGCAGAGAGTAGGGGCTTTATTCATCTATACCTTTAATTGGGCTGCACTTCATCCTTCACCTATAGATCATTAAAATGTGTAGATTTTATGGTGGAAGAACATTCTGTAAAAGGCAGCCGCTTTGGTTATGTCTGTCCTATGTTATAAATATGTCGGTCCAGCTCCCTGGTGTTGTGTGGTGTGGTTATGTTAGAATCGTTGTAGGGTTTATAACATTTCTGGTCCTTCTGCAGGTGATGCCATTGATCGGAAAGCCTTAATACAGCAATTCAACCACCTGAACCACATGAACCCTGACTCCTTTGAACCCCAAGACCTGGACATGTTGATCAGAGCGGTGAGTTGTCATTAATATTTTTACACCGCATTTTTTATAGCGCCAACATATTACGCAGCGCTTTCCAAAGTCCATAGCCATGTGACTAGCTGTACACCAGGGGGGCTCACAATCTAATGTCCCTACTATAGTCATATGTCATTACCAGTCTAATGTCAATTTTGGGGGGAGCCAATTACCCTAACTCCATGTTTTTATATTGTGGGAGGAAACCCACAAACATGGGGAGAAGCTGCAAACTCCATGCAGTAGTGTCCTGGCTGAGATTTAAGCCTGAGACCCAGCACTGCAAAGGCCGGAGTGCTACCCACTGAGCCACCGTGCTGCCCAATATTACCTTAAGTTATATGCAACCATATTTGTACAGCATTATTACCCACTTACAGAACATTAGCAAAGTGAAAAGTAAACACAGAAAAACATCATCCTGTGGGTACATTGAATGCCTACCCTGCTCCCTCCCCTGCCTGGGCACACATCTAAAATCACTGCAAGATCTGTGTATACCTGGCAGCTCTCACTGTGTGTCCAGGAGCTGGGACATCCTTGCCTGTGAAACGGCATAGAATCATTATGGAGACACATTCCATATATGCAGTCAGTGCGGAGTTTCTTTTTTTAAACCTTTTTTTACCCTTATTGGTGCACATTAAAGCAAAACTTTGCCCCGTAATTACAAACAGGAATGATTAGGTAATAATGAAGTAACATAGTATGTCACTGTAGTATTGTAACCCAAGAAATGCACGGTGTGTAGAAATATATACGCACCGTGGAATACTTTGTCATTTCCTTATACATGGCTGATGGGAGAACCTTCCATGCTAGAGAAAGCTTTGAGAACATCCTCTGTTGACTTAGTGGGGAAATGTTCTGTCCATTTTACCATACCAGTTTACCTAATGGTTTATATTACAAGGGGTTCTAAGCATTGTATACATTTTAGTAATTGCGGAAGTATTACCCTTCAATAATAAGGTATCAATCAAGTTTTTCCAGTCATTAACCGATGCACTCGCAAGGTATATGACTGCATCTGCTTAAAAATATACACTGCAGATCTCAAAAAGGGGAACTCCTTCACTGCCTTTTCAAAAGGGAGAGGACGTTTGGTATTTCGGTTCACCAATGATTGGATGGTAATCGTTGGAAAAGTTGTTCATTTTTGCAATATGGAAGGGTACGTTAAGTTAGGGAGATCCTGATTACCCCAAAAAGAAGGAAATATAGAGGAGTGACTATTTAATGTGCCAAGTCTGCCAGCAAGAATATAGTAGAGGATTGGAGAGAACCTCCTCCGGGAAATTATGAATATGAAGTTTATATTTAGATTTGGAATAGTTTGCTGATCTAATATAGAATCCGCATTTGTGCAGGTATCACGTAGCCAATCTTTTATGTAACGTACAATAGAAGCTGCGTTATATATAATTCAATGTCAGGGAAATTAGTTCCTCCATGCCTGGTTGACTGGTGTACTATACCAAGGCTAAGCTTAGCTTCTTTATTTCTCTATATGAAATCAGTGAATGATTTGTAGATAGTTCAGGTTTTGTCATCACAAAGGCAGCTATTGGAGAATATACAACAACTTGGGAAAGACTATCAAACTAATTTTACCCAGATAAGATAAAGTTAAAGTAGACCAGTTATGTACCGTATTTTTTGCCGTATAAGATGCACTTTTTCTTCCCCAAAACTGGGGGGGGGGAAAGTTGGTGCGTCTTATACGACAAATACCGTGTTTCCCCGATTTTAAAATAATTAAAATAAGATACTCACCCGATAGCCGATCCTGTGTGTGTCTCCTCCTGGCTGCAGTGCAGAGCCAAACTGAAACTAAGAAGCCGGCACACGCACCCCCGCGATTCTGAACCAGGAAGTGATCAGAAGGGGAATATGAACGGCACAGAGTGATCAGAAGGGGAATTTGAAAGGCACAGAGTGATCAGAAAGGGAATTTGAATGGCACATGAGTGATCAGAAGGGGAATACCGGTATGAATGGCACATGAGTGATCAGAAGGGGAATAATCTTTCAGAATCTTTTTTTTCTAGATTTTCCTCCTTTAAAATTGGGTGCATCTTATATTCCCGGAGCGTCTTATACGGCAAAAAATATGGTAATTGTTCACTCAATACCCTAATAATGGGTGCCATATTTTGTGAATATCATTTTGTAGGGGATTTTGGTAATTTGAACTCCCAGAAATTGTATTTATTTTTTTTACATCAAATAAAGAGGTAATATGCACTCCAAGCTGGTCCTATAAATCTAGTTAAATATAAGACTCTTGACTTATCTAAATTAATACTATATCCAGATACAAAACCATATTGAGAAATTAATTCCAATCTAGGCATTAATCTATGTTTATGATTGGATATGTTTAATAAGTCATCTGCAAAAGCCTTCAATTTCAGAGTACTGGAGCACACTCTTATGCCTTCAAAAGTCCTAAAAGAGGATCTAAAGCTGAACAAGATTGGAGAAAGAGGACAACCCTGTCTGGTATCTCTAGTCATAGACAACCACAGACTGGTGGACAGACCATTATTTATATATATATATATATATATATATATATATATATAATAGATGCTCAGTAACATAGGCTTAGTAACCTAGATCTAGCAGCGGGCGGTGAGTGACCTGAACTGTAGCTGTAATGGCCGCTCTAATTCCGATAGTAGAATGCCTATTTCGTACAAATCCTAATTGGTGTTTAGTCAATACAGTCAGGGGAAAAGTCTGCAACCGATTTGCCATTAGTTTAGCATGAATTTTGTAGTCACTGTTTAAAAGAGGGATTGGCCTATAAGATGCTAATAGGTTTGGGTACTCTCCCGGTTTAGGGATTAGGGTGGTATACGCCTCATTGAAGTCAGGAAATGGAGTATGACATTTGGTTAAAGACTTCTGCCAATAAGGAACTAATTTTTTGAGCCAGGATTTTATAGTGTTCAACCGAAAAGCCATCCGGAACCGGAGCATTATTAGTAGCTAAAGATCCAATAGTACAAAGAATTTCAGTTTCAGATATGGGAGCATTCAAAATCTCCCTGCAGTCCGCTGAGAGTTTAGGTAATTTAACCCTCTCCAGCATATGCAAGAGTTAATCCGGTTGTGTCTCCTGGGCTAAATACAATTTCTTATAATAATTCCTCAAAAGCAGTTATAATCTCCTGATGAAGGGTAAGTACAGTAATAAAGGATGGATTTGTAATATATATATCGCTTAGGACCAAGTGGGTTAGCCAGATGACCGTAAAGTACCAATTTTATTTCCCCACCTATAGAACTTATGTTTAGTAAGTATATAGGGCATGAGTTTTTAATTCGGGTAGCTACATGGGTGTTGAGCTGAACCACAGCTTCCTGCCAAGATTTCTTTGTATCAGCAGTAATATGTTGGAGATATTGTCTATAAGTTTGTGTCACTTGATTCTGAAAAATATTATATTGTTTATAGTATTCCCGATGACCCTGTGAAGTAAACGCCATATTACGGCCTCTCATAGCCTTCATAATGATTGTCCGAGTGTCCCAATGAGAGGTTATCATCAAGACCATTCGCCCAGTGGGATTGAAGAGGGGCTTTAAAAGATGAGGGTTTGGATGGATAAGCCGGAAATCTCCAATAAAAGGTTTTCCGAACCTGAGTATAGGAGCATGGTCAGAGTGTAAAGTTACCTATAGAGATCTCAGACACTTTGTTAGTAAGGATTCTGTCAATAATAGGTTCATAAGATTCTGGCCTAGCATGAGTTTCCTTTAATAAGGAAGATTTCAAAGATGTTCATGGTCCTCCCAGCAAGTAGCCATCGGCCAGCACTAAAGACCCTTCAATAAAGTTTCTAGAATAAGCAATACTCAACCTCAAATCAGGACCATCTGCTCGAGGGAAAAGGAAATTTCGGGGGTAAAATTATCACTATATATGTATAATGAATACAACTAATGGTAGAACCACAAGAAATGAAAAATGGATGAATATTTTCTAATAACTTATTAACCCCTGCCGCCAGGGGCACCATACACAAAGCAAATTAGGATAATAAATCCGCAGTGCAAATTGTATAGAAAACATTTACATTTGAGGTAGGATACAATCAGAGGAAAAGATTTAGATCTTCTCCTAATCAGTGCCCTGTAGAGCAAGCATTCAGTCACATCCGTTGGATCTTCAAACACTTTTGATTCAGTTTGCCATAGGGCAGCCATAGCTCAGCTGGGTATATAATAGTAAAAAACGCACACCCATTTCCACTAAGCGTGTGAGATAATAAACGAGATCATGTGCCTTGTAGGTTTCAGGGATGTCCATAAGATACAAATGAGATCTCTCACTTCTATTTTCCAGATCCTCCAGCTTGATCATCAAGGTTAGTAAGGTGTCTTGAGCAGAGATTTTAGTGTTGGATTTCCAGTAGTTGATCTTCTAAATCACTGACCCTTTGTTCCAACTATCTGCTAGGTATTAGAGGATATAGTTGCAAGGGTGGATTCAAGTATGGTAGTACATTTTTTGAGACTTCATATACGATCTGAATATGAGTAGGTGAAGGTGCAGGCTCTGCCCCTAAATCCTCCCCCTCCAAGGGATCCATAGAAAGTGGGATTTGTGATAATGAGGGTGATGAGGGGGAAGAGGAGATAGATTTTTGTTTCATATTTTGCTTGTAAATCGTGGTAGAATTATGCTTACCTACAAATGTATCCATAGTGAGAGACTCTGTACGTATAGTTCCCAACTTAAAGGGTATAAATGTGATCAAATAGCCCGGAATTCAGGAATGAAAAGAAAATAATTGCCTGGAGTCCCGGAGCAAGCACAAATCCCGGTATTGCAAGTAATATGTGTAATCAGGATAGTATTAATTTCTCACACAGAGTAGATATCTTGAATCTCCAATATGTAGTGAAGTTATACTGTTGCAGCACAGTTCTCAGATCAATAGGCAGTATGTACAATCAGGAAAATAGATTTGAAGAAATGCTTATCCAAGATTTTCCATGGATAATATTACGATTGCAGCGCGGTCTTATTAAGACAATGAGATATCTTCCAAAAATATGTAGAAAAACACCACTTAAATGATCAAAGTTCTGCAATATGAGGAGAAGAGGCAAAAAGTAGACATAAAGTGTGACCCCGCACTACCTGAGCCTGGGAAACCGGTGACATTATCCTGTGAGGTCACTGACATGTATCCCGGGGACCCCATCATTCACTGGTATCGGGGATTAAGAAGATGTAACGATAATGAATGGACAGAAGACATCCAGGAAAATCGGCAATCCAGAATGTTCTCTGGAATCACAAAGCTGACATTCACTCCGACATTCGATGATCATGGAGTTCAGTTCCGCCTGGAGATCAGTCACAGCGGAAAGGTGTTTTCAAATGAATATCAGCTGTGTCTGAAAGGTAATCGGAGGTTGTATTTCCTTCTAGATGATGGACGGCATATGTATATAATTTATTATTCTAGTAATGTCCTGTCCAGGCGGCATAAAGCCAACATTCATATCATAGGAGAGGCTGTATGGCAGTGCTGGATTACACAGAGATGAATCATTCACCACTGATTCCCAATCCTGATCATGGTGCTGAGATGTATTGGCCTATGTACAGTGTGTCCGCTCCAAGCCACAATAATAAGGCTACACACGGGGAGATTGCACACAATGCCATCATTTCATACAATCCGGGGGCTTCAGATGGTGGGACCGGGCTCAGGAACTTGCTGCAGTTTACATTGAAGTGTAGTGATTGAAGGAAGAATGGTGTCAGGGCAGACCCTGGGTATGGTAAGACGATGTGTACATGGGACGATGGTGAAAATATTTAGCTAGAGGTGGAATGAGCTGCAGCAATGTACAAACACCGAGATCTGAGAGATGTGCTTACATCTACTAATTGTATGACGAGAGCAATCAATGCACATACAGAAATCACAATCATATTGTCCTGATAAACGTGCACATGCTCATAACTCTGAAACATCTGAAGTCATTGCATTCTCTCTGTACAGCACTGCGGTATATGTCAGAGCTATATAAATGTATAATAATAGTGTGTGAGTGTAAAGGGACATTAGAGTGTCAGCTCCTCTGTACAGAGACTGATGGGACTGGCTCAGTGTTCTCTGTACAGCACTATGGTATATGTCAGAGCTATATAAAAAACACAAAGACCATCCGAAAATTAACCATCCAGTAAGTAGATGAGCTTCCCAGGAAGATCAGGAACCACCTCTGTCCTCCAGGTATAAACCACCGCCGGCGCTTCCTCTGTCCTCCAGGTATAAACCACCGCCGGCGCTTCCCCTGTCCCCCGCTGGAAACCACCGCCAGCGCTTCCTCTGTCCCCCACTGGAAACCACCGCCGGTGCTTCCTCTGTCCTCCAGGTATAAACCACCGCCGGCGCTTCCCCTGTCCCCCGCTGGAAACCACCGCCGGCGCTTCCTCTGTCCCCCACTGGAAACCACCGCCGGTGCTTCCTCTGTCCTCCAGGTATAAACCACCACCCGCGCTTCCCCTGTCCCCCGCTGTAAACCACCAACGGCGCTTCCTCTGTCCTCCAGGTATAAACCACCGCCGGCGCTTCCTCTGTCCTCGGTTGGAAACGAACACCGGCGCTTCCTCTGTCCCCCGCTGGAAACCACCGCCGGCGCTTCCCCTGTCCCCCGCTGGAAACCACCGCCGGCGCTTCCCCTGTCCCCCGCTGGAAACCACCGCCCTCTCTCAGCAGCTGAGCTAGAAGCTTGGGATGGATTCATGGCTGTGTGAAAATTTCCTGGGCACAATAAGTCTCCTGCATACAAGGAAGGAGTTCACAATCTGCTTGATTCATACCAGAAACTGGGTTGTCATTACAAATACATTTCTTGCACTCACATCTAGAATTCTTCCCAGAAAATCTTGGTATGATAAGTGACCAACAAGGAGAATGTTTTCACCAGGACATTCAGTGAATGGAGCAGCGCTACCAAGGAATGAAAGTATGATGGCTGACTACTGCTGGATGATGTATTGTGACAATCCAGACAAAGAGGACACAAGAAAATTATACTCTAAGCATTTCTGAAACAATGGTACCTGAGTGACACTGGTCAGTAGATATATACCACAGTGTCTTATTTTACTTCACACTGAAGATGTATTAACATTCACTTCAATGGTGCTTAGGTTTTACTACAAAATACATGCACGTACAATGTTACCTATAAAAGTACTCATAACTCCGGAACTGTACATATTAGGGAAAAACTGATCTGAAATCTGCTCGAAAAAACTGATTTAGAAAGGTTTGCTGTGGTTTCTGATGATTATTAAAACTCTTTTTTTGTTGACCTGTGTAATGTGTATGATCTGCAGCCAGTCATGTCTGCCCATATCATCTGTACCGTGCTGTCCTTCAGACCCTAAATGCCTGGACACTATCCTGAATAATAATGATTACCTAAACTAATTGTTACAAACATGCCAGATCCATATGCATCATATACACAAAGATCCAAAAAACATTTTTATTGAGGGCATATGACATATCACAAAACTTCATAAAAAGTGCTGATTGGTGTATAGTGCGCCTACATATAACCTGCCGATTGGATGACTTGGTGTATAGAGCGCCTACCTATAACCTGCTGATTGGATGACTCTGTGTATAGAGCGCCTACCTATAACCTGCTGATTGGATGACTCGGTGTATAGAGCGCCTACCTATAACCTGCTGATTGGTGTATAGTGCGCCTACATATAACCTGCCGATTGGATGACTCGGTGTATAGTGCGCCTACCTATACCATTACGATTGGGCACCTCTGTGTATGCCACCTGTATCTATCCAAGTAAAGGAAGTTGTTTTTTGAATAGTGAGAATAGTCCTAATAGCTGTTGTTCAGATCTTATTAGTTGCTGTTGCGGTGACAGACGGCGAGATAAGCCTGATAATCCCCTGTATGACGCTGCAGTGTAATATTTGTGTCTTGTTGTTCCAGATACTAATGGAGATGGCTTCATAGACGAGCAGGAATTGGAGGCTCTGTTTACCAAGGAGGTAAAACGCTGACTTTGTTTCTCAGAAACAAATTGCTTCACCACTAAGAAGGAAGTGAAACCATTAATATATATGGCTGTGTTTCTGCATTTCAGCTAGAAAAGGCGTATGACCCAAAGAATGTGGAAGATGATATGATTGAGATGGAGGAAGAACGGCTGAGGATGAGAGAACATGTGATGAACGAGGTGACAAATATAGGAATATTGTAGCAGAATCACATTGTTGTGGAATCCCTTCTGATTCATCCATTTTCTCATATTCTGAGAATGTATGCTTACCCGTGAATTAAAACATCCCACCCCTGTGCCAAGTGCTGGCTTATCAGGATTTCCAAACCTCAGCCTGCTGTGCAATTTACATCCTGTGGCCCCAATCTTTGTACTGTCACCACCTGTGCAGTGGATCCCCCGGCCTAGACCATGGGGCCCCTATTGCAGACCCTGATTGAAGACTTTAATAAAGGATCCAGCATGCAGCCTTAGCAAGTGTGAGAGTTAAATTAGACTTTGGGCTGTAATCTCCACACGGGGCTCAAAGATTCAAGTATGTAGGTTTAGGTTTGTTATGAGCAGGTGTAGGGGTCTTGGTAAAGGGCATTTTAACAGAACTGAGATGCATGGGCCAATCAAATCCTCCAAACTGTTCTTCCTTCCTTGGTAATCCACACGATTGTCCTGTCATTCTATTACACTGTACAGGTAGATTGGTTGGTATGGGAACGGTAGCATTATTTATAGCATAGTGTTTGCAGACCAATACCTGTATGAGCCATTGTGACGGCTGTCTGGTGTCTCCCCCAGGTGGATGTGGATAAGGACCGGCTGATTAATCTGGAGGAATTCTTACGAGCTACAGAGAAGAGAGAATTCCTGGAGCCAGATGGATGGGAGGTAAGGGGGACCGGGAGCTTGGGACAGAAAACATGGGGCCACTGGGGCAGATGAATAGGGATATAGGGCCAGACATCTCACCAGTCTCTGGACACTGACAGTCTCTATGTCATTCACTTTTATTGATTGACAATTATGTTGCTTTTTTCCTTTTTAAAATGCAGGCAATTCCACCCTGTTTTATTTCTTCAGAGGTGCTGCTCTGTACAGATTCTTGCCAATCTTCTCCATGGTCTGTCCCTTCCATCACAGGCCCTTCTCCACACAATGGGTGTCCTCCTTCCAGGTGTCCTCCTTCCAGGACTTTCCAGTGACCAGGACTATCCGAATATCAGGGTTGTGTGGAAACTCAAAGCCTTCTATGATCACATCTATTGATTGAGCCTTTAATATTCTCATTTTCTGAGTGGAATAATCAATAATCTTGCAGTTCCTTCTATTGGTAGTAATTCTCAAAGCTTCATACTAGGCAGAGATGGGCAAGAAATTGATGTCAAATCTTCATGGTGCAAAAATTGGTCAATATCCAATCGACACGTTTTGTAGTCTTAATGTCACTGCTTCAGATTATGTGATATAAATAGATGTGAATATAAATGTACCAACATTCACCTTAATTAGATTGATTGTCACAGCAAGGTATGAATATCTTTAAAACGTTTGCTTACAAATGAAAATATCCATAAAACTTCAGAAACATTAAAAGTGTTTAATAGGAATAGGTGTTAATAATGGATATAATTTAACAGGAAATTTTAGTTGGATTATTATGAATGGAGGGGGAGGGGACAGGTGTGAGCACTGAAGGGGTTACTATTGGTAATGGGTGAAGTGTCCTGGATGGACTGTGAACTTTTTATTGCTTACTTCTTTGAGTGAATATCTCCAGTTACAGATTAGTGGAGGATAGTACAAAGACTGAGATCCTAGAAAAAAATACATGGAAAGATTTATAAATATATTGGTAAAAGAAACAGGAGGCTTTTACATTTACCTACACTTGTCCTAATATGTCCCAAGGATATTGTGCAGAATATGTCAATGTTAGGTGATGGCATGAGGATTACAGATGTTTGATAGACCACAAGCAGGCTTCATATAACCAACACTAAGCAATAGATGTTACAGCAGAGAATGTGGCCCTTAGAATGTTTTATATGGCATATACAACATATACTGAGCCTGCACAAACCCACCAACATGGAAAGCAATTACCCCACTGTCATCTCCAAACCATGGGAACAATTAAATCGGTATTATATACAGGCTGCCCTGCTAGAGGGTCACCTGACCTCAGTATTGCCCCATGTCAGGGGGCAGGAGCACCTTGAAGCTGTCATTTACAGGGAGGGGGGCAGCAATGGGCACAGATCATAAAATCAGAAGGCATCAACAACTTATCTCCGTGTTCCACCATAGAAGAGTCAATTCACAAGGGATGAACAGACCCTTCCATGGGAGGTGATGGGGAGTTACCCCAAAACATAAATATTTCTCATTGTTTCCAGTGTGTGGTGCTGAACCAATACATTCTAGACTCCATCTTCTATTCTGTACCTATACAGTGTGCCAGGCCCCAGCTTGGACTGCCAATTCATAATGGCCAGCAGCTCTCATACCCTTTCATCCTTGTGTGCTGCCATACCGCACTGTATTCTATGTAGTTCCTCCAAATTCTGAGTGTCTTCTCTAAGCATCAGACGTGCTTTATGGATATATTAAATAGCAGTTGTAGTATAACTTATCATGTATTAAGAGATAGAATGAACCTCAATGGTCCTGTAACCCCCTCGGGTCTCTCCCTATCAAGCCTCTTTCATCTTTCAGCTGTTGTGTGGTTAAAGTAAAAGAACATATTCTGAGTACTGCAGGTTTTGAGGGTAACCAGCGATCATGATAAAATATTTGTTATCCTATATACCAAAAATTCTATGTGACCGGTGTGTTGTCCCCTCCGGCAGATGTTAGAGGAGCAGCAGCCATACACAGAGGAGGAGCTGCTAGAATTTGAGAGGCACATCGCTCAGACAGAAGATGAACTGATCCGAAAGAAGGAAGAGCTGGACAGACAACAGGAGGAGCTGCAGAAGCAGCACCAGCACATCCAGGCCCAAAGACAAGAGCTTCAGCAGGTAGCGTCACACCCCACCAGTCAACCATTGCCAGATATTTGTGTATGATAGCCGTGGTGCCGCTGCATAGGCTCCTGCCATACAGTGCTACATAAGGACTCTGATAGATTCAGGACTGACTGATGGCTACAGGCAGCATGGACAGGTCTCACCACTCCATATCTTGTACATCATCTGCAGGCTGTGTATTGTCCGTCTGATAATTACCATTCTACTCCTCTATTTCTGAATGTAGGTGGTACAGCAGATGGAGCAGAAGAAGCAGCAATCTCCCCCGTCTGTCCCAGAGCCCGGAGCCCAGTACCAGCCAGGTAATGTCAGATTAGAGGAAGTAAGGAGGGGAGACCACACCTGATGGAAATAACCAGAACTGCTAGTCTGTTATCAGAGCTAATAATTTGTAATTACTTGGTTCACTTCCTCCTGAGTTACAGGGTCTGTACACTAATAAGGGGCTCACACCATTCCTGCAGTATGGGGGGCTGCTACTATGCATGCTGACGCTTCTATGTTATGACGTATATCACAAAAGATGTTTATATCAATTCCTAAACAAAATCACAACATTGCCTGGACTGGCCCTGTAACATCTGTTCATCTAACTGACTCTCCTATTATTTCTAGTCGTGGACCATGTAGCCCATATAGGAGAAGTGGGAAAGTCTCAGCCGCTGCCACCGGGGCATTTACCTGAGGCCGCAGTGCAACACAGCCAACCAGCCCCATGACCGTACTGGAGGGAATAATTCATCATTGATCCTACTGAAAACTACTACAAAATTTGAAGGATTCCCAACCGGGGACACCACCTGCCCATCCACCACACTGACCGACCAGAATCCAACCCCGGGACAAACACTACAAATAAAATCAGATTATTTTCTCTCAAAGGCTTCGAGTGTTCATTGCCGGGCTGGGAGGGGGAAATGTATTCTAGTCTTGGAGAGGAGTAAAATTATCATATTGTTGGAGATGTATAGTAGTCCTGGGCAGGGAGGAATCGGATCCAGCATACAATTGGGGAAGATGTATTGTAGTCCCGGAAAGGGGTGAAATCTATCATATTGTTGGAGGTGTATAGTAGTCCTGGTAAGGGAGGAATGAGATCCAGCATAATATTGGGGGAAGATATATTGTAGTCCTATGTGGAGAGGGAGGGTCACTGGGAGAGGGGGGTGTGAAAAGTAATTTGTTAAAGATGTATTGTAGTCCTCAGGTTGGAGGGGTAACCATTGGTGGAGAGGTGTTTTAGTCCTTTTAGATAGAGGGGAGTTTTATGATCTTGAAGCAGTTCAGGTTTTATCTCCTTGTAATTTGAGGATTTGGCTTCCTTTTGCTGGAGACCAATTATTGTGCCTAAAATGCAGATATTTTCCTGGTCACACCTGGGGCCCCAGTGATCGAGGGCCACTGGCTCTTCAGTATGGCATTGCTATAGTCCAGATTTGGCCTGTTAGTTTCTATTTATGTGACCACCACTCGTAGTCCCATCTATCTGCTGGTAAGATGCAATGTAGGTCTTTTGGAGGAGTAGAACCCCTGTACCCTCATAGTTGTATTTCAGGCACTCCTGTTCTTTAACCTCATACCAGAGTGAAAAGGGGGAAATGCCCACATGGGACTGTATAGGAAGACATTTTCATGTCAAAGCCACTTTCTACTAAAATTCAAACTTTATTTGCAGACTTTGTTTAAAATCCTAAATGTCAATTGAATAACTGTAAGGTCGCATACATGAAGAAACCAAATCATCTTCTTCAGTACGCACTGCTTATAAAAGCCTTTCCCAACAAAAGTTCACTTTAATTTGCTGCAATAGAACAAAGTAGCGAGACGTTTACTTGTTTCACAGCTGATAAATTGTTATAAATCCATGGAAACATAAAATATATATACAGGTACATCAGAACTATATTACCTATAAACGTGACCCAACCAAAGGTCAGCAGGTGAGTATTGTGCACGGAATACAGGTAAGAAATATTAGTAAGGTAGATTGTAAGTCTAGAATCAGCTCTGACAATTGTAATCATAGCGTGCAACCATTTCATGGTGACACAATGGCTATTGTTTCCCTTTTCTCTCTCTGCTATAAAACTTCTTTGGGACTGGCGTATTTTTATTCATTCCGATGTGCGATCTAGTTTTTTTCTTTAAGTTATGTTAAGTTACAGTATATCAGGTGACTTCCTGTGCCTAGGCACTGCTGCTGTATATCAGGTGACTTCCTGTGCCTAGGCACTGCTACTGTATATCAGCTGACTTCCTGTGCCTAGGCACTGCTGCTGTATATTAGGTGACTTCCTGTGCCTAGGCACTCCTGGCCCATATCCTCATAGTTCTGTATTGGGTAACTTCCTTGGCACTCCTGGTGGAGAGTGGGAAGACTTTTTTTCTGAATTTATATAGGTAAATATCACACCCATTGTCACTCCCCTGTTTTTGAACCATATAAGATACGAGTAATGATTGGTTAGACCAGGGGCTGGCAAAATCCGGTCTTAAGGCCAGATATCCGGCCGCAGGATGACATCCGGGTCAGCCAGGGGGCGTTAAGAACTACCGGAGCTCCGGTGCCACCTCCTTGCTGTTGCTTCCCTATTTACCGGGGCCAGCATTGATACTTCCACCGCTGCGGTAAATGGGAACACTCCCTGAAGGTAAATCCCTCTCCACCGCAATGCATATGGAGGAATGGTGCCCTGGTGATGGGTGGAGCCAATACGGCGGGGTTCAGAGTCTGGCCCAGTGTCCTCCGGCCCACCCTGAAATAGCCCACCCTGGGTTAGACTGACAAATGCTTTATGTCAGTTACATTTTATTTATATTGGCTGCAAGTGGAATCATTTAGAGGCTGATTAAAGTTTAGTGTAAAAATACCAGTTTGTAATCTCTGCATGCCAGGGCGGACATACTGAGGTGCAGGGTGTGCAGATGTACCAGGGCTCCAGGACCTCCCCAGCCAACAGGGGCCCCAAAAAGCCAGGTCTGGTGTTCTATAACACAAGAGGTGTGTGTATAAGTAATAAGGCAATAAAAGAACATAAAAATCTCTGCCCATTAAAACGCACCGCCCCGTG
Source organism: Pyxicephalus adspersus (assembly GCF_032062135.1). NCBI lineage: Eukaryota > Metazoa > Chordata > Amphibia > Anura > Pyxicephalidae > Pyxicephalus > Pyxicephalus adspersus. The sequence goes on along the minus strand of NC_092866.1, from coordinate 66,463,417 downwards.
ACACTACAACTGTCCTTTAATAAAATATACCCATCTATGCCACCCTGGCCCGTGTCTATCTGCTTTACCAATTTCTCTGCAATGGGATAGGGAAGCAAGCTGAAAATGCAGCCCCCCTCCCCCGGTGCTCTTTGCCATGGCCCTGGGGGTCCTCAATGTGCGTCTTCAGCTTGGGGCTCCTGGGGATACTTGGTTTAGAACCTTTAGTGGAGAGAATAAGGTGGAAAATATCGAGCAAACCACACCTGTCAATCTAATCCACGTACGGGAAAGCAGTTATACCTGATTTTATAAAATCCCGGCTAATTTTGTATCAGGAGATGTGAAGGTTTGTACATGGAGTGTGCAGAATATGACAAGCAGACATTACACCGTATGATGGTGACATCATTGTAATAATAATAATTGTACAATTTATGGGACCCCCGACGTCTCCCCCATAACCCGGGCACAGAACACTTGTACCCCGACTTTGCTGCCCCTCCATAATACTCATTGCCACATAAGTAGGAAATATGGACGGGTAGGAAGAAATGACAGTTACATCCACACTGCTTACAGCATTTCATAGGCGTGTATACAGGATCTCACTCTGTATATATCTCCTCCATGGGAAGGTGCAGTGAAGTCATTCCAGCAGGCGGGGGCAGTGCTCTCGAGTAGGTGAAGGTGCAGGCTCTGCCCCTAAATCCTCCCCCTCCAAGGGATCCATAGAAAGTGGGATTTGTGATAATGAGGGTGATGAGGGGGAAGAGGAGATAGATTTTTGTTTCATATTTTGCTTGTAAATCGTGGTAGAATTATGCTTACCTACAAATGTATCCATAGTGAGAGACTCTGTACGTATAGTTCCCAACTTAAAGGGTATAAATGTGATCAAATAGCCCGGAATTCAGGAATGAAAAGAAAATAATTGCCTGGAGTCCCGGAGCAAGCACAAATCCCGGTATTGCAAGTAATATGTGTAATCAGGATAGTATTAATTTCTCACACAGAGTAGATATCTTGAATCTCCAATATGTAGTGAAGTTATACTGTTGCAGCACAGTTCTCAGATCAATAGGCAGTATGTACAATCAGGAAAATAGATTTGAAGAAATGCTTATCCAAGATTTTCCATGGATAATATTACGATTGCAGCGCGGTCTTATTAAGACAATGAGATATCTTCCAAAAATATGTAGAAAAACACCACTTAAATGATCAAAGTTCTGCAATATGAGGAGAAGAGGCAAAAAGTAGGGAGAGAAACCACTTACTATTGCAAGCAGATAGATATTGCAGGATGGCCAGATAAGTAAATCCAGAGAGGGAAGGTGCCGATCTGACTTCTGTGCCGATGCCAGCACTTCTGGAGGTGCCCAAGGACGGCTTACAGGCAACCCTGCAGCCAACATGGCCGTCACAGTCTGTGTGTGAGGCCCTGACTTTGTGTGTTTTGTGGGGTGCAAGCCGCTCAATAGTGGCTCTCCCTCCATTAGGTCGCTCCGTGTCAGCTATTCCCGGCAGTCTGAGGGGAATGAGGTCTCTTTACATTCTTTACAATGTATTTATGTGAAGGGCTTTACTTGTTATCCCCTATGTTTATTATTCTGGTCTGACTTGAAAACCTGTTCAGAAAGTTAATGGGCTGGAGAGAATACACATTCATCAGTAAAACTGGGTGATCCTGGGAAACAATGTCGCTGCTTTTGTTCTCTCTATAGATTGCATTGGTAATATTATTGGTCCTGGAAATAAAATGCTGATATCTAAGAAACAGAGCTGTAATAAAATAGTTTTTATAAAATTAAGATATGATAAAGATTAGAGGTGAGCGCATGTGACTTTATATCTGAAGCCGGACAAAACACAGGACATTTAGTTATTCATTTTTTTTTTTTTTTTTTACAGATAACGACTACAAAATATTGTGCTTGTTACATATTTTATATGCATATTGTAGCTTACACAATGTGCTTACAGAGTAAATGCCATTCAGTGTGTTTTCTTCCGAAATGTGTCCAAGGTGTGACCCACCCAGAGGGTTGCAGTCCAACGCTTCTCCTGAAATATTGCACACATGAGCACATACGTGTTCAGAAACGGCTCATATGTGTGAATTGGCCTTTTTAGACTTTGGGAATTTTATACCTGCTCAATGTTTCATCCCTTCAAATCTGAAATCTATTCTAGAAAGCAGCTCACTGATTATGTACTTTGTCATTAGGCAACAAAAGACTTGGAAAACTTTGATAAGGAGCGCCATGATGAGTTCAAGCGCTATGAAATGATGAAGGAACATGAAAGGAGAGAATACCTAAAAACCCTGAATGAGGAGCAGAAAAAAGAAGAGGAGGCAAGATATGAGGAGATGAAGAAGAAACACAAAGACCATCCGAAAATTAACCATCCAGTAAGTAGATGAGCTTCCCAGGAAGATCAGGAACCACCTCTGTCCTCCAGGTATAAACCACCACCCGCGCTTCTTCTGTCCTCCAGGTATAAACCACCGCCGGCGCTTCCTCTGTCCCCCGCTGTAAACCACCACGGGCACTTTCTCTGTCCTCCAGGTATAAACCACCACCCGCGCTTCCCCTGTCCCCCGCTGCTGCTACTATGCATGCTGACGCTTCTATGTTATGACGTATATCACAAAAGATGTTTATATCAATTCCTAAACAAAATCACAACATTGCCTGGACTGGCCCTGTAACATCTGTTCATCTAACTGACTCTCCTATTATTTCTAGTCGTGGACCATGTAGCCCATATAGGAGAAGTGGGAAAGTCTCAGCCGCTGCCACCGGGGCATTTACCTGAGGCCGCAGTGCAACACAGCCAACCAGCCCCATGACCGTACTGGAGGGAATAATTCATCATTGATCCTACTGAAAACTACTACAAAATTTGAAGGATTCCCAACCGGGGACACCACCTGCCCATCCACCACACTGACCGACCAGAATCCAACCCCGGGACAAACACTACAAATAAAATCAGATTATTTTCTCTCAAAGGCTTCGAGTGTTCATTGCCGGGCTGGGAGGGGGAAATGTATTCTAGTATTGGAGAGGAGTAAAATTATCATATTGTTGGAGATGTATAGTAGTCCTGGGCAGGGAGGAATCCGATCCAGCATACAATTGGGGAAGATGTATTGTAGTCCCGGAAAGGGGTGAAATCTATCATATTGTTGGAGGTGTATAGTAGTCCTGGTAAGGGAGGAATGAGATCCAGCATAATATTGGGGGAAGATATATTGTAGTCCTATGTGGAGAGGGAGGGTCACTGGGAGAGGGGGGTGTGAAAAGTAATTTGTTAAAGATGTATTGTAGTCCTCAGGTTGGAGGGGTAACCATTGGTGGAGAGGTGTTTTAGTCCTTTTAGATAGAGGGGAGTTTTATGATCTTGAAGCAGTTCAGGTTTTATCTCCTTGTAATTTGAGGATTTGGCTTCCTTTTGCTGGAGACCAATTATTGTGCCTAAAATGCAGATATTTTCCTGGTCACACCTGGGGCCCCAGTGATCGAGGGCCACTGGCTCTTCAGTATGGCATTGCTATAGTCCAGATTTGGCCTGTTAGTTTCTATTTATGTGACCACCACTCCTTATACTGTGCAGCACCAGGGTTCCAGGTATAAATCAGCAAATATAATCTGCATGGAGTTTGTATGTTTTCATGAGTTAATGCCTCCTCCCTATATTCCCAAATGGTTTTATGACTGGGGTAAAGATGTTGGTGAGCTCATCTGACAGTGATATAGCTGCATTTGTTTTCTTTTTTCAGGATCAGAACATTTCCAGCAAGTACAGAAAATAGAGTTGATCCTGTAATAAATGTTTTTTTTTTCCTGCTGGCTGACCTGGAACTATTTTCTCCCTTTTGTTAGTAATGAGAATTCATATGAAGAGAAAGATTCTTCAAGGTATGTGGAAATCTGGTGTTCATAATATCCTCTACTCCTTGCAGGTGACAACCATGGCTCCCTCCAGAGGTAAGGTCTGTGAGTGTTGTCACCATAGAGAAGGAAGGATGTTACTGTCAGGATTACAAAGAGAAATAAGAGAGTCAGACAAGATAAAACTAAAGAAGTAGTCCCATCTATCTGCTGGTAAGATGCAATGTAGGTCTTTTGGAGGAGTAGAACCCCTGTACCCTCATAGTTGTATTTCAGGCACTCCTGTTCTTTAACCTCATACCAGAGTGAAAAGGGGAAAATTCCCACATGGGACTGTATAGGAAGACATTTTCATGTCAAAGCCACTTTCTACTAAAATTCAAACTTTATTTGCAGACTTTGTTTAAAATCCTAAATGTCAATTGAATAACTGTAAGGTCGCATACATGAAGAAACCAAATCATCTTCTTCAGTACGCACTGCTTATAAAAGCCTTTCCCAACAAAAGTTCACTTTAATTTGCTGCAATAGAACAAAGTAGCGAGACGTTTACTTGTTTCACAGCTGATAAATTGTTATAAATCCATGGAAACATAAAATATATATACAGGTACATCAGAACTATATTACCTATAAACGTGACCCAACCAAAGGTCAGCAGGTGAGTATTGTACACAGAATACAGGTAAGAAATATTAGTAAGGTAGATTGTAAGTCTAGAATCAGCTCTGACAATTGTAATCATAGCGTGCAACCATTTCATGGTGACACAATGGCTATTGTTTCCCTTTTCTCTCTCTGCTATAAAACTTCTTTGGGACTGGCGTATTTTTATTCATTCCGATGTGCGATCTAGTTTTTTTCTTTAAGTTATGTTAAGTTACAGTATATCAGGTGACTTCCTGTGCCTAGGCACTGCTGCTGTATATCAGGTGACTTCCTGTGCCTAGGCACTGCTACTGTATATCAGCTGACTTCCTGTGCCTAGGCACTGCTGCTGTATATTAGGTGACTTCCTGTGCCTAGGCACTCCTGGCCCATATCCTCATAGTTCTGTATTGGGTAACTTCCTTGGCACTCCTGGTGGAGAGTGGGAAGACTGGGGGCTGTGATTAGGGGTGCGCACTGTCAGGTTGCTATGATTAAGGGGGCGCACTCTCATTGGTTTCTCTCTATCCTGCAGGATGGATCGGATTGGCTGCCCTCTTTCTCACCTTCCTCCAGACAGGTAAGTGATCCCTTCCATCATTGTCTGCTACCGGTACAGGTCAGGTGACTTTGTAAACCAATCATTTCCAGCAGGTGCCCAGTGATGGCAGCCTTCGGGGGTTTTCCAGTACTGCTTTCCTGTTTCTGTGGTCATTTTGTACAGCGCCACACAATATGTTGGTGCTTTATGAAATAAAAATGTCCGTCTGGTGTCGGACCTACCTACCCCGTGCCTCCATCTGCCAGCCGCTGTGCTTGTTTGGGGTCCCATGGGGTCCCTGCACTGATATATAGGGGAGATCCCCACTTCATCATTACAGGAAATCTACAGTCATTAAACCCACACGCACTGTGAGCTCTAATCAGATTCTGATCCCATGATATAGGGGCCCCATAGATAAAGGGCCCCTGCTGTTATACCGGCACTGTCACCTACATTTCCTTCCCTTTTTGGTTCTGCCCCGCAATCCTGATGCCATGGCAGGACCTGACAGTGATGTGGGGTTGGGATGAAATCCTGGCATGCAGTGGAGTACTTGGGCATCTGGTGAATATCTCTGTATCAGGGGCCAGTATATGTAATGCCCCGTACCAGGGGTAAAAATATCCCCCCCCCCCAGCTTTTAGTGTTGTGAGCCCGGTGTGACCCAAACTGATTGTGCACAGTGTCTGACCCGGAGTCTTCTCTTAAGGTGGGTGAATGTCCTCTTCTAGCGAGTTGGTGTCATTGGGTACTGTTTGTAGGGTGGTGAATGTACAGGGTGTAGGGCGGTGAATGTGCAGGGTGTAGGGCGGTGAATGTACATTGCTTTGTCAGGATAGAATTCAGTGTTCAACCAAAAAATTTTTTTAAGCCGGTTGGGAAGAAATTGTATGCGGGTGGCAGTCCCTGTATTGTGACTAAACGCTTTAGTAACCACCCAAAAACAGCCGGGTGGGTGCTAAAAAGTGCCGGGTGGTGTGCCCAGCTAAAAGGGCCTGGGGAGAACCCTGGAATTGTTAAATTGCAGAGACGGCAGTCTGACATTAATCTTTAACGTAACGAGCACAGAGATCCTGAAACCCGGCCAGCCACTGATAATCATTTCCCCGGCCAGTACTTTGGGTGAATGGACAGAGCTGCTGGCGATGAACTCTTCACGTGTTGATACTTTCACCGCTCTGCCAGGCTGCCACCACTTGGCATGTTCTGCCAGCTGTGGGGAAATGGTTGCCCTGATCTGCCCCGGGCAGAGGTTCAGACTTTCACATGGAAATAATTAGAGTGTGGCTTGTAGCGGCTTCTGGCATCCCCGGCTCTGTGCCCCCCCCGGC